>NC_081163.1:2253160-2540660 GCF_012432095.1 Onychostoma macrolepis
CCATAATAATGCAGGTGATAAAAGAGAAAGCCACACGAAGATCATCACAAGTAGCTTCGCCACAAGCAGAAGTATATACTAATATATAGAAGGTGCACAGAGTCATTCATGCAAACACACATGATACTTAAATAATGCAGTAAACTTTCATTAAACAACAGAAGATGTAACATAAAGCCCAAATGTACATAACTGATAACAAAAAAAAAAAAAAAACATGATTATTTAGACAAAATAGTTTCAAATGTGGAGTGTCACGCTGGGAATTCTGGGAATATCAGTTTACAGTTTTTTACTGTAAATTATACATTGATTTGTTCTTTTTTACTTCTAAAAACTGTACAATTAACAGCATTTTACTGTAAAATTACATGAAATGTCTGGTTAGATCTTTCACAGTTTTCCCCTGTATATAGTACGGGAACTTACTGTTAACCTATTACCAGTTGTTTTCCGTAGCGTTTTTTACAAAGTTTTACAGTTAAAATTACAATTACTTTTTACAGTGTAGGGTTTCAGAAGAGATCTCAACAATATCTCAAAGTGTGCTCAGATTTGGCATAAAGTGTCAAATTGATTTGAGTGACATTCTGTGTCAAATCAACCAAATTTCAGAAAAATCCCTGGCTAAAATGTTTGATTTTGTAAACATGAATAATGACGAAAACCAAAATATTAGATGCCATGGATGAATATTTACCCAGTAATCCACTATTTTGTTGAGGGGGGTCAAAATTTTAGTATTCACCCGAGAGGCAAATTACAGACTTGTGTTATTTTGATGTTATTTTTATACAGAGATTGATATGTAATTCTTTTTCTTTGTTTACAGAATTTATAAGGTAAGATCCATGTTTTTTTCCAATTGATCTTATCTGTTAAAGAATTCCAAAAAATCCCCCTTTTCCCTTTCTTATAATTCTTTTCTTAGGATTTTATTACTACATTTTGGGTCATAAATACACTAGTCATCAACCAAAAACGTCTGCTCCCTTTTTACAATCACTTCAAACGATAGATGACATTTCATTAAGGGGACAAGACCATAAAGTTTGAGGATGTAAAATGCGGCGTCGTGATGTCAAGGGTTACGCGATGACGCAAAAGAATCACTGACTCTCTCGTTCGCCGTTCGAAAGAACCGATTCGCGGAAATGGGTCGGACTTCCCATCTGTAGTGTTCGTGTGTGTGGATGAGTGTGTGTGTGTGTGTGTGTGTGGGAGAGGGCAGCGCTCCGCTCCGCTCCGCTCCGGCCGTGACTTTGGATTATCGTGTTATGGGTGACTGCACCATCTGGGATTCCTGCCCTCGCACAAGGGCTTTTTTCCGCGAAAAACAAGCTTTCTGAGATCTGTACAGAAGTTCTGGAAATGGCTGTGAAGCGTGAAGCGTCGCGAAATCCATCGGTGGGTCAAACACAACTGCGTACTGTAATATTTGTGTGTGTGAGACAGCATTTACTGTACGATAGTCTGTGTCTGCATGAACCTGTCCGGATAACATGTGTTTTTACTTTTAAACGCTGTTGATTGAGAATCAAATGTGTTGTAATGCTATCAAAGGCTTTAGAAAACCGATACTTTAAGCGAGTTTAAAGTTAATTCCTGTAGAAATGTGGCATTTGGTCCACGTTTTTTTCTGTTAAACTGCGATTTTGAAGTCAGTAGATGTTTAGAGTCGTTTTTTGCTCTGAAGGGATTTTAACAGTTAAACATTAATTCATCCTGATGCTTCGGATTTCATACTTTAACCCGTTCAGATCCAGTTTCCATTTCACTCATCCTCGCATCATTCATCACAACTTTTGATTTATTATCTTTAATTGGATGCATTTACAGTAGAAATGAAGTAATGCCTATCAAAAGAGCTGGATTCTAGACAAAGAGGCTCAAATAGAAGTGTTTTCTATATATCTCCCATTCTTCCATTTGTATTATATTATATTTGAGATTTTTATGGACTTTATTATTATTTTAACATGTGAAAAGTGTAAAATCAAGGTCATATTTTGGTGTAAGGGGAGCACAATGTGGGTTAAAGGAGGGTAAATAATGATAGACCAACATATGTGTATTGCTAAACTACTATATTAATATAGCCTAATAAATATTATTATTTTTAGCTTCCTTATTGTGATTTAAGATTCAAAAATTAATCAAAGAGGCTCAGATATAAGTGTTCGGTCTCTATATAATTCCAATGCTGCCTTTTCTTCTATATTAAATTGTATTATTACGTTTTCTTGAACGTGAAAAGTGTGAAATCACGATCATATTTTTGTGTAATGTTAGCATAATTCGGGTTAAATGAGAGCAGATAATGATAAACCCACATGTTTATAGCTAAACTAATATTAATTTAATAAATACTTTATTTGAGCTTCCTTATTGTGGTTAGATTAAAAAAATAATCAAAGATGCTCAAATATAAGTGTTAGGTGTCATTATTATTTCCATTTTTTCCATTTGTATAATTTTTTTATACTGTATAATTGAGTTTTCTTGAGTTTATTATTATTTCAAAACATGCAAAATGTGATATTTTTGTGTAATAGGAGCATAATTTGGGTTCAAGGAGGGCGAATAATGATAAACCAACATATGTGTATCACTAAACTAATATTAATACAATGAATACTTTATTTGAGCCTCTGTATTGCGTTCAGGATTCTTCATATAGAAAAGGAAGGTCATCGTTTACAGTGGCTGACTGTTTCTGTGCAAATTTTTACAGATATTGTATTAACGTCAAACAATTGGTCTTTTGTTTCCTGGTGGCTTTGAGAAACAGTTGCTCAGTCGATGTGCCAACAGTAATTACTGCATCTTCACACAGCTTCACTGGCTATTGTGGAGTAATGAGCTTTAGCTTCTTTTCACACATAATGAGTGGATGATGAGAACTCGCCCAATTTATCGTGATGGCCAATAGTCCGCCTGCTTACGTCTGCGCTGATGGAGCTGTCAGAAACAAAGCCTTAGTGTACTAGCAGCAGATCGGGCCCAAGCTTTCCGCTCGACTGAGCCGTCAAGTCCTTCTCTGAGGAGATCGTATTGCTGAAACTGGCTGTAATGTTTTAGTGTTAAAACTTTTATGGCATTATAATATTAAACAATGAAAAACACAATGCAAACCGGACCAATGCAGAACCTGGGTGGTGCTGAAGCCAACAGATTAATAGACCTAGCAATCTCTGTATAAAAATAACATGAAGTCATTTACAAAGTCTGTCATTTGCCTCAAAATCTCAGGTGGATGCTATAATTTTGACCCCCCACCTCAACAAAATACTGAATTACTTGGTAAATATACATCCATAGCATCTAATATTTTGGTTTTCATCATTATTTATGTTTACCAAATCAAATATTTTAGCCAGGGATTTTTCTGAAATTTGGTTGATTTGCCGTAAGTCACTCAAATTATGCCAAATCTGAGCACACTTTGAGATATTGTTGAGATCTCTTCTGAAACCCTAGAGGTCTTTTACTCGGGAGAAACATTGGAATAGCAGGA
Source organism: Onychostoma macrolepis (assembly GCF_012432095.1). Taxonomy (NCBI): domain Eukaryota; kingdom Metazoa; phylum Chordata; class Actinopteri; order Cypriniformes; family Cyprinidae; genus Onychostoma; species Onychostoma macrolepis. The sequence goes on from NC_081163.1 coordinate 2,256,678, forward strand.
GACATTTTTTTAGGAGGATCGGCTAAGATAAAAAGGTCTCACTTTTGGTTTTTCTTTCCTGCAGCTTATGATTATGAAATATAAATGAGTCATGAAAGCTTTGAGTGGTTGCTGAGGCTATGTACACCCCCGTTCAAAAGTTTGAGGTCGGTAGTGTTTTTGAAAGAAGTCTCTTCTGCTCACCAAACCTGCATTTATGATCAAAAATGCCGTAATAATGTGAAATATTATTACAGCTTAAAATAGCTGAATATCTGTCAAACTGTAATTTTTTTCTGCGATCAAAGCTGTATTTTCAGCATCATTACTCCAGTCTTCAGAGTCACATGATCCTTCAGAAATCATTCTAATACGCTGATTTGCTGCTCAACAAACATTTCTGATTATCATCAACGTTGAAAACTGTTGTGCTGATGAATATTTTTGTGGAAACTGTGATGCATTTGTTTTTTCAGGATTCACAGATGAATAGAAAGTTCAAAAGAACGGCATTTATTTGAACTATTTATTTCTTTTATGCCAAAAATCATTAGGATATTAAGTAAAGATCATGTTCCATGAAGATATATCCTACCGTAAATATATCAGAACTTAATTTCTGATTAGTGATATGCATAGCTAAGAACTTCATTTGGACAACTTTAAAGGCGATTTTTTTTTTTTTTTTTTTTTTCTTCCAATATTTAGATTTCTTTGCACCCTCAGATTCCAGATTTTAAAATAGTTGTATCTCAGCCAAATATTGTCCGATCCTAACAAACCATACATCAATGGAAAGATTATTTATTCAGCAATTAACCCTTATGACTGGTTTTGTGGTCCAGGGTCACAAATGGGGGGTGACAGTTAAGGGGTTAAGTAAACTGAGCAAACTTAATCTAGTACCTTGTATTTATTTTGTTAACATTTGAGCGGTAATGTAACAGCAGAGGTTGTGTTTTGCTTGTTTGCAGACGGCTAAACGGCTTCCCTGGGTTTCGCTGACGTCCCCATTGCTTTACTGAAGATGGACACACTGGAGTCGGAGTTGACTTGCCCAATCTGTCTGGAGCTTTTCGAGGATCCTCTACTGTTGCCCTGCGCCCACAGCCTGTGCTTCAACTGCGCCCATCGCATTCTAGTGTCCCACTGTCCCACGCTCGACGAGTCCAGCAAACCCTACTCCGCCTTCCAGTGTCCCACCTGTCGCTATGTCATCACCCTCGACCAGCAGGGTCTAGACGGCCTCAAGCGCAACATCACTTTGCAGAACATCATCGACCGCTTCCAGAAGGCGTCTCTTAGCGGGCCGAACTCACCGAGCGAGACGCGCCGCTGCAGCCGCGATCCGTTCCCCTCGGTGGATGACGGCAGGGTCATGAGTTCGCCGAGCGAAGCCGTCCAGTGCCAGTTCTGCGAGCAGGATCCGCCGCAGGAGGCGGTCAAGACCTGCGTCACCTGCGAGGTTTCGTATTGCCAGGAATGCCTGCGCGCCACTCACCCCAACAAGAAGCCCTTCACGGGACACCGGCTCACCGAACCCGTGCCGGACTCTCGCCTCAGAGGACTGGCCTGTCCCGAGCACGGAGAGGAGAAGGTCAACATGTACTGCGTGACGGACGAGCAGCTGATTTGCTCGCTGTGCAAACTGGTCGGACATCACCGTGAACACCAGGTGGCAGCGCTGGGAGAGCGATTCGACAAGCTGAAGGTGAGAGGCCGGTTTATAATATTAGGCTCGTAGACCTGCACAAATTGTGGATTTTTTTAATTTTAATTTTTTCCTGAAAATAAATTGCAATTGCGATTTAAAATGCAATATAATAAGAATTACTTGCATCATGTTAAGAAACAGTACAGGTCTTTGCACATGAGTCGAAATTTTCGCACGTTAAAAAATAAATACGACCTCACGTTGTGTCAATCACGTTTACACACTGCCTCGGAAAATTTCGGACCAGGTTCGATTTTCTGCGTTTTCGCATCCGTAACAAGCATTTTGATAGGAAAGGCTGATGAAGATGAAAAAAAAAAACGCATATGAAAATTTAGGACTCTTAAGAGAAGATCTGGTAGGGCTACACAATTTGGGCAAATTTCTGATTAAAAATTGCAATTTAAAAGCAATATAATAAGAATTATTTACATCACGGTAAGAAATGGTAAGAGACAGTTTTCCAACGTAGGGATGTAAGAACTGTTAGAGCTACACAATTTAAGACATTTTCTGATTTAAAAATTGCAGTTGCGATTTATATAAATACATTTTAAAAATCAGGTTTGCTGTGCTTGTTTGTAGAGATGTACAATTCATCATCATCATCATTATTATTATTATTATTTGTAGTAGTAGTAGTAGTCATTTTTATGTAGTTTTACTACTACTACTACACTGTAAAAAAAAAAAAAGAAAAGTTGAGCGAACTTAAAAAAAATCTCACCAGCTTCAGCAGATTTTTGAGTTGGCTCAACTTTTTTTTTTTTTTACAGTGTACTACTACTAAATAAAAATAAAATACATATTACTATTATAGTATTTCACTGCAAAATAAAAATCAAGTATTTATATTAATAATAATAATTTACATTATGGTATAATGAGATACAATTTTCCAACATTGGGTCTGAATGGATCTGATTGGGCAAAACAATTTTAATGATAAGAATTGCAACAGCCCTAAAATTGTAGGGCTGCACTATTTTATTATTATTATTATCATCATCATCTTTATTATTATTATTATTGTTATTATTAAAAATAATATAGTAATATGATAATAAAACAAAATAGGAAATATTACTATTGTAATATTTCATTGTAAAATAAAGAAAAAAATACATTACAGTAGGAAAAGGTAAGAGACCGTTGTCCCAACATTGCAATGAAAAATAAAACAATAATATTAATATTATTTGTATTATTAATATGAATTATAATAATAAAAATTACTAAATAAAAACAAAGTAAATATTACTATTGTATGTTACTATTGTGAGTTTTTGAATAATAATAATAATAATAATAATAATTTACATTACACCTGTAATATTTATGGCGGTTTTCATTTCTTCATTTTCAAAAGTTGAACCTTTAAGCTTTTATTTTAACTGAAAACCACAGGGAGCCCTTAAAGCTTGTGTTTTATTGATAAGCATTTCTCATTACAAGTTTGTTAGCATGTGTTTGGCAAAAATAAAGGGAAATTGTTAAGTTTTCATTTGATTTAGATTTAAAGAGTTTTAAACTGTTTTAAAAATGCATTTATTACCGCAGTTTTTGACAATAAATCTGTATTCAATTTAGCAAAATTCAAACCGACAGCACATAATTTATAATATAACCTTTTTTTTTTTTTTTTTTTTTAAATGTTAATAAATCTCAGATTGTTAAAGTTTTATGAATTCCTTTGATTAGACATGCCTTTTGAGTATTAAAGTAAAAAAACAGAATCTAAACAAATTAAAATGGAAAACAGAATGATCTATAATCTATGATCTACGTTCCTCTAAATTCTGATTGGACGAGCTACATTCAGAAATGCTTTTTCTGTCTTGAGCTGTTCGGTCGTGACAGAAATTTGTAGGCCGACCTGGCAGGATAATTCACTATGGGATCCCTCAGGAATTTCATGTGGGTTTTTATAATAGAGCTTTTCTATTTGTAAAATAAGGTCTGTGGTTAACATTCCTTCAAGAGGCTTTCATGTTTTGTTCTTCAACCTAAATTACAGTCAGACCTCAAAGGTTGTTTTTAAAGTTGTTAACAGTTGCTTTATAAGAGCTACAGTGGTTGTCCGATTCATCAGGCACATAAACTCCCATCTTTATGATTCAAAACCATTATTGTAAAAACACTCCTGACATATTGGCTCAGAAATGCTGATTCTCTTCCAGGTTCTGGGACTACAATATCAACTGCTCTATTAATGCCAAGTTTAAATGTTGCTTGCCAACTTCTAGTCTAACAAACTATATTTCTTGGCAGAACAATTTTGAGGTATTTGCCTTTTATCATATATGCCGAGATTTTATAAAAACAATAAGTTCAACAAGGATTTGTGTTTGTAATATGTGACCCTGGACCACAAAACCAGTCTTAAGTGTCAATTTTTCTCAAAAATTGAGATTTATACATCATCTGAAAGCTTTCCATTGATGTATGGTTTGTTAGGACAATATTTGGCCGAGATACAACTATTTGAAAATCTGGAATCTGAGGGTGCAAAAAAATCAAAATATTGAGAAAATCGCCTTTAGCGAAGTTTTGATTTATTTATGGTAAGAAATTTACAAAATATCTTCATGGAACATGATCTTTCATGTTCTACTACTGATTATATCCTATCCTAATGATTTTTGGCATTAAAGAAAAATTGATATTTTGAGCCATACAATGTATTGTTGGCTATTGCTACAAATATACCTGTGCTGCTTATGACTGCTTTTGTGCTCCAGGGTATAATCAGTTTTATTTCTTATTATTGTTCATTGTTATATATTCACACTTTAAATCATAGAGACAGAGAGAGAGCGAGAGAGAGATTTTTTTCAGTTAAAAAAAGTGAATTGTCCTTAAATTTTGTAAATTGTACATAAATTGAATTTAAGCTGAAAATCTTCTTAACTGTCATGATAATAATGCAAAATTAAAGTGCAATTAACTTAAGTTAATAAGCAATAAATATCATATTTGCATTTTTTATATATATATATATATCTTAAGTACTAAAATAACTAAAAATAAATTGTGAGAATCACCTTGAAGAATTATGAGAATTGTAAAAAAGGTTAATTGCATCCTAATTTTATAAATTGTGCATAAATTGAATTTAAGCACAAAGTTTCCTTAATTGCCATGATAATAATGTCAATATAATGCAAAAAATCAATCTAATAATAATAATATAATGCAGATAATAACAATGATAATATGTGAGTAGTAATAATAATGCGGTAACACTTTACAATAAGGTTCATTAGTTAACTACATTAGTTAATATTAACTAATAATGAACTGCACTTATACAGCGTTTATTAATCTTTGTTAATGTTAATTTCAACATTTACTAATACATTATTAAAATCTTGTTAACATTAGTTAATGCACTGTGAGATAACATGAACAAACAATGAACATCTGTATTTTTATTAACTAACGTTAGCGAAGATTAGTAAATCCAGTAACAAATGTATTGCTCATGGTTAGTTCATGTTAGTTAATACATTAACTAATGTTTAACTAATGAACCTTATTGTAAAGTGTTACCAATAATGCTAATATGTAAGCAGAAAATTATGATTCTAAACAAGATAATGATGTCAAAATAGTGCAAAAAAATCCTAATGATCCTAAAAATTGGCATAAATTCTTTAAAATACAATTTTTTTTTTTATTTCCCCTTTATTATTTTATTTCACCTCAGTGCAACATTTCTCATTTTTGTTTAGTTTAACTTGAAGGACTAAAATATCTAAAACTAAATAATGAGAAATGTGAAAAAATGTAATGGTAAAATTTATTTAATAATTAAAAATAAATAGCATTTCTTGCTATTCTGTTTCTTTTGGCGTTTGGCTAAAATGTGACCTATGACCTCTGATGTCACCTTTCCCCTTTATTATCAACAGAACACTGTTTACACAGTGACAATGCATCAAACTGCAGGCTCGTCTCTCAACCCCAGCATCCTCTGCATGTGTGTGTTTGTTTGCTGGAGGGAATGAATGATTCATGTGCTCAGACATTGTGCTGCGGCTCGTTGAGCTGTATGTTGTGTTGCAGCATCATATGACCTATTTTACAGCTCGACGAGGATCTGAAGCTTCAGTCAATCTGCTGCAAACACGGTTCTCTGCCTGATCATGTGATGCACATACTGTGTGTGACACACAAACACCGAGCGGCTGCTGTGTCACATGTGACCCAGAAATGACATCTAATACTGTAACGTATTATGATATGTCTTTGTCATATTATTATAATATGATGAGCATAATAATTAGAATGGCAAATGATCATGAGTGTGAGAATCTCTCCTATTTGGTCCCATTTAAAAAAAAATGTTTTGTTACTTGAAATAAATTTAATGTCAATTGAAATGAAATTATTAAACAGAAATAATACTATATAGAGAGATTATTACGCCTATTTATATTTATAATATAATATAATATAATATATATATATATATATATATATATATATATATATATATATATATATATATATATATATATATATATATATATATATATATATATATAATTTATTTTTATTATATTTCATTTCAATTAATGTTTATTTCAAGTATTATAATTTCAATCGTGATATTTATCTCTTTTAATTAAACAATGAGAATCATATCAGAATAATAAGAAAAAACGAATGTTTTGTTAAATTTAAGTTGATGCACTAAAATGACTAAAACTAAATAAACTCAAACTAAATAAAAAATAATGAATAAAAAGAATTTAAAAAGATATAGACATTAAAGTCAAAACAACAACAAAATTGCTAAAACTTTAATTAAATTAAATATTAACAAACTAAAATACTATATAAATGTTATTAAAATAACACTAAGAGCATGTTGAGCTTCTGTAGAACCAAAAACAATCTGATTATCTTTTTTTCTTTTGTCATAATTTATGTTTGTTTGTTTTGAATTTTTCAACTCCTAAAACTTTTTCGGGTTAAAATAAGTTAAATGTATTTTGTAATGTGTGCTGTATATCTTGCATATATTACATGTATATTTTACACTAGCTTTGTATCTAGTTTACTGAATAAACTAGATACAAAACCCTGTATAACTGTTGTTTATTGTAATAAATAATATACAAGAGGTTATATTTACTGCTAGAACATTTTAGAGAGCCTGAAGTGGTTATAAATCATTCAGACGAGCCCTTTTCTTTTGACACGCAAACACTTCTGACTCCAGAATAATGCCCTTTAGAAAATGAAATCACTTCACTCCAGTAATGTGCTTCTGTAAAGCTCAGTGTTTTTTCTTTGAATGTTTTGCAGAATTAGATTAAATAAAAAAACGTAACTATTAAAACATTTATCATTCATTTCTAGGAAATGATCTGTGCTGATCGGTGAAAACAATATAGTGGGATTTTGGTGTGGAATTTACTTTGAAGTAATTTTCACTCAGAAATTGCTAGTAAATTTGACCAGTAATTACAAAGAAATGGCATGTAACATTAAATTCAACATCAAATTTGAAAGGTTTTGTGAATGGTTTCTAGGTGGACTGTGCATGTGTAGTTAGACACACAACTGTTTGACTGATTGTTTGCATGCATTAAACTGAGTGTGGGATGATTATTTAGGAATTGTTCTGAAAAACCCTAAACCAAGTTAGTGCAATAAAAGTGTTTTAGTCAACATAATACAGATGTTCATTTAACTGAACAGGCCAAACACACTTTTTTTTTTTTTTCTTTGCAAACGTACTCTAACGCTCTCAACGGCAGACAATAAGTGGAAAGTAATTTGAAACGGATGAAAAAAGGAAGTCAGGCGGTTTCCTCTTGTTGGAAAGCATGTTTGTTTCTACACCTTTGTCTGGAAGCACCGCTGTTCCTTCCTGAGAAAAATCAGCGCGCTGGAAATGACTGGAGTGAGTGAAGCTCAGAGTCCACAGACAGTACAGTAATCATTTGCAGCGATCATATTTCACGGGGCTTTGTCAGATGGCTGCACTCGCTCTCTGTGCTTTGAAAGCAGTTTTTCTTTGAAAATGAGCACGTTCTGCAGAAATATCAGCTTGAGACTTGTTATTTTTAACATTCATATTTAACTTGCATATTTTTTCTACTTATTTCCCTACGAATGAGGCCTGTGGAAACATTTCTCTTCCAATGGAAATGACAAAATCTCCTGCCAATGGAGATATTAAAGGAATAGTTCACCTAAAAATGAAAATTTTCAGAAAATGTACTCACCCTCAGGCCATCCAAGATGTTGATGAGTTTGTTTCTTCATCAGATTTGGAGAAATGTAGCATTGCATCAGTGTCTCAGCAATGGATGCTCTGCAGTGAATGGGTGCCGTCAGAATGAGAGTCCAAACAGCTGATAAAAACATCACAATAATCCACAAGTAATCTAAAGCTGTGTGTTTATAAGAAACAAATCCATTATTAAGATGTTTTTAACTTCAAAATGTTGCTTCTTGAGTCCATAATCCATAATAACGCTTCCTCCAGTGAGAAAGTTCATCTGCTGTTGTCTCTCACATCAAAATCCAGCCACATATTTGTTTAGAGCTGTTTTGGACTGTTTAGGCTTGTAAACGGTGCTTGATCTGTGCAGATTTCTCTCCTGATTCAGACCAGAAGAATTATTATGGATTATTACTATTTTGAATTAACCTTTTATTTTTATATTTTCAATTTTCATTTTTATTTCTTCTGCTTTGATCCAATTTTAATAATTTTTCTAATGTGCTTTTGTCATTAGTTTAATAATTCTATTTACCTTAAATTTATTTTTATTTCCATTTTAGTTTTAGTAATTTACTTAACTTAAACTTATTTATTTCAGTTAGTTGGCAAGACAGCATTTCTGTTTGTTTTTTTTTGTTTGAATTTTTAATTTTGTTTTTTTTTTTTGAAAATTCACGTTTTTTTTATTTTTTTTATTAACATTTATGTTTTATCTTTGTTTATTTCATCATATTTCATTTATTTTTATTCCAGGTTTAGTTTTAATCATTGTAGTACCTCAGATTAAACATGCTTATTTCAGTCGGCATTTCTAATTTTAATTAATTTAAAATTTAATTTTAATTAATTTCATTCAAGTATTTTAAGTTCTTCGTATAATATTTATATTTTATGTTATTTAAGATAAAACCATTTTCATCAATTAAAATATATGTAACAATAACAGTCATTTCCTGAAGCTAAAATCCCATTCACAGTCTCCATAAAGAATTTTATAATATGGATTATGGACTCGTATTTTAGCTGGAAGCAGTGGTTTTATAGTAAAAATGTCTTAATGATGGATTTGTTTCAGCTTTAGTCTTCTCAAGACATTAACTGATGGACTGGAGTGGTGTGGATTATTGTGATGTTTTTATCAGCTGTTTGAACTCTCATTCTGACGGCACCCATTCACTGCAGAGCATCCATTGCTGAGACACTGATGCAATGCTACATTTCTCCAAATCTGATGAAGAAACAAACTCATCCACATCTTGGATGATCTGACAGTGAGTAAATCTTCAGAAAATGGTCATTTTTGGCTATACTTGAACTATTTTGTCTTTGAGGAGAAAATCTAGCTGACTTCAGTTAAAGTTTCAAAAGAGATCTCAATGTTAAACTGTGTTCAAATAGGAAATAAGATCTCATCCGAGACATTAAATAACTAAGCACCTTTCATTTTACTGTGAATGTGTTCGTCTCTGAGATATCATTGTTTTGTACTCTTAATTGATCCCGTTTTGAAATTTCTCTAATGCCTGCTAACAATAGGAGCTCTGCTCAACATTTTCCCCACCTTTCTATGGCTCTTCACACCTGAACATGTATTGCATAAATGTTTTAGTGGTTCGGATAAAAGCCTCTATTTTTGTGCAGGCTGAGGCTTTTTTGAAATGCAACTGAAAACTCTGTGGCCTAAAAAACTTAAAAGGTGCTGTAAGTGATGTTCGCCAGTCCATTCAGAGTCATGTGGGATTTTCCTACTTGATATCTTCTGCTTCATATTATAATGGAGTTTCTTTGCTCAGTGTTTTGAAGATGACGTACTGTAAAGGAAAAAATGGCAACTCTAGTGTTAGCTTTACAATTGTGCGATTGTCAACAGCGTCTCGAGGGCAAATGATGCTAGAATTTCTTCTACATGTATATTATTATGAACAGTCAGGATAGAAATCTGCACAGATCAAGCACTGTTTACAAGACAAAACAGCTCTAAACACATATGTGGGTGGTTTTTGATGTGAGAGACAACAGCAGATTAACTTTTTCACTGGAGGAAGCGTTATTATGGATTATGGACTTGTATTTTAGCATATTTTAGTTTAAAGTTAAAATGTGTTAATGCTGGATTTGTTTCAGCTTTAGTCTTCTCCAGATGTTAACTGATGGACTGGAGTGGTGTGGATTATTATGATGTTTTTATCAGCTGTTTGGACTCTCATTCTGACGGCACCCATTCACTGCAGAGCATCCATTGGTGAGCAAGTGATGCAATGACACATCTCTCCAAATCTGATGAAGAAACAAACTCATCTACGTCTTGGATGATCTGAGGATGAGCACATTTTCAGCAATTTTTAATTTTTGAGGGAACTATTTCTTTAATGTTGATGCAAACACTTCGACCTGCTCCTTTTCAGTATTTAGGTTAAATTAGAATCATCTTGTCGTTTTGCAGAGTGCAAAATCTCGCATCGTATGATTCACCGCTCATGATTAATTCTGCATGCATACTTTTAAATAAGCACACCCACATGCACAAACATGCAGGACAAAAAGGCCTGATTATGTCAAATCCATAATTTAATACTTGGTTTAATTTTTGCATTATTGCTCAACTTGAAATGACTGTATCGCTGCAATATTCATCATTGTTCCACAGTAACCTCGTGCATAATCTGCTAGGTTTTTCCAATTGCCCAAAATGAAGAATAGGATTGCTTTTCATTTGCTATTCGGGTTAAAATCCCAAAGATAAACAGAGATGAATAATCTGAGAAAATGTATCGGGGATTAAATGTCATATAAATCGGAGCTCTGGCAGAGAATATGATTTCCATCTCTCTGATCGTCTATTTTTAGCGTTGTGCACATTACACATGCTCTCTTTGGTCTCTTGTCATCGTTTGAACTCACTGACCTCATTTCCTAACCTTACAAATGAAACTCTCAAATGTCATATTTTACATGCATTTGCTGTTTTATTTACTGGCCAGAACGATGAATCATCTGATATTTGAATTAAGTATTTGTAAAGGAAAAATGGTTTCTATATTCTGCATTGTTTCTAGGTCACTAAACAATTAAGCAAATTAGTGCCATGTCGTGAGCATGTGAATGTCTTTGTGCAGACGGTCAGACTTTCTTTTCCAGCCTGATCTTAAATTAAAAACATGATCATCAGATTGTGATCGTTACTCCAGTGCTGCTGTCAAATCAGTGTTGTTTTAGCAGCATTTATATACTATTATAGCTTTTGTTAATATTTTTAATTCGATATTTTTCTTTTTTCATTTTAATTCTAGTTAAAGTTTTAGTGATTTTGTTGTTCTTGTCTTTTTTTTTTTGTCTATAGTTTTAGTTTCATTTATTTTAGTATTTATACTAAATGAAAATGCCAAATGCTAGTAAAAACAAGCAAGTTTTTAAATTTGTATTTTATTTCAGTTAATGTTTTCAGTTATTTCAAATATATATTTTATTTGTATTTTTTTTTATTTGTATATAAGTTTTAGAAATTGTTTTTTTTTTAAAATTGTTTATATAATTTTTAAGTTTTAGTTATTTTAGTATTTCACATAAAACAGAAATGAGAAATGTTACCTTTGCAACTATATGAAAAAAAGTTTGAGGGTTTTAAATTTTATTTCAGTTGATTTATTGTTTTAATTCTTATTTTAATATTTTCAGTTTTCATTTTAATGTTAAAGTTTTAGTAATTTTGTTGTTTTCATAACTTTATTAGTTTTTTAAATTATGTATGCATAGTTTTTAAGTTTTATTTTTATTTTAGTACTTTAAAAGGAATAACAGCCAGCTGAAATAATTTTTATTTTTTTTATTTTTTATCTTATTAAAATTAGTGTATTTCTTATTCCAAATAATTAAAGTCTTTTTATTTTATTTTATTTGTTTTTACAGTTTTTGTAAATATTGTAGATTTATTTATTTATTTATTTATTATTTATACATTTTAATTTTAAGTTGTTTTTTAATTAGATTTTTTTTTATGTCTGTTTTTTTAAGTTTTAGTTATTTTATTATGTTAACCAAACAAATGAGAAATGCTGCTTTGGCAGCTAGCTGAAATAAGTTTTTTAAATATTTTATTGCAGTTAATATTTATGTTTTTTTTTGTAAGCTATTAAAATATTTTATATAGTTTTAGTTTTAGATAATGTTAATAACCCTGCATTAAAGCCATTTCATGCTCACTTTCACTCATAATATCATCTGATGATATCACTGTAGCTGTAACATTTTGTATTAAACTTGCAAAATGCAAAATAAAAGCATTTTCACTCTTGGTCTCAGATGTTTGGTCATGTTAAGCAGAAATGAGGTTGGAGCTCATCAAAAGGGCTTGATCTGCTTTTTTTAATACCAAATCCGTGGCAGGCGCTTTCCTCCCTCCCCCATGACGAGCGTTAGCGCTCAGGCCCGCGGACACAACATGTTTGACATGCTTAACGACAGACCAGAGCATCAGTGCATGAGTCGCGCTTCAGACGCCGCAGCAGAAAACACCAGCTTCTCCAAACTCAAATATGGAAGTAGGATATTTGGTAGATGATTTAGTTTTGCTGTTTTTCCTCAGTGAGTTAAACTGTGCTGATATGATATGAACTGGCATTTTTTCTGCTGTTGTTGTTTTCCGCAGCACATGTTGGATTCCAACCTCAGCAATCTGATCAAGAGGAACAGCGAGCTGGAGAACCTGATGGCCAAGCTGATCCAGACGTGTCAACATGTGGAGGTAAAGCAAGCGCTGCTTTCATGATTACATCCACTTAAATACGTTCATTATATTCACTTTAGTGTTTGTTTTACTTATCACAAAATGCAAACATTTTTGTTTTTATTTGTCACTTGTAAGCTGGAAAACATGTTTTTGTAACCGTAATTCATTCAAACTTTTATTAAAGTTAAACTAATTTTGTTGCGTTTTGTGATTTTTATTAGTTACATTTTTGTTTTTAGTTTTAGATGTTTTAGTATTTCAACTAAATGAAAATGAGAAATGTTGCCTTGGCAGCAATTTAAATTAAAAGTACTTTAATTGTATTTAATTTCAGTAAATGTTTATCTTATTTCAAGTAATGAAAATGTTTTTTATAGTTGCTGTTTTAAATGCTATTTTTATATTTTCAGTTTTAATTTTAAAGTTTTAATAATGCAATTTTTGTGAATTTTTTATTTTTATTCATTTTTCTAAATGGAAATGTTCCGCCATGATGGATTCGTCATGTAATTAAACCGCAACAATGTTAATATCCTCTGTCTCTGACATAAGTTGCTTTTAATAAACATTAAATAAACTTGTAAATGGTCCGGCGTCTTTATAAACCGCTAACGTTACGTAGAGACCGTTGATCAAACGGCTGATCAAGCAGGCAATGAAAACTTGCAGTACATACGGATTTCATAATCTTGGAAATATAAATATAGTATCAATTAATGGAGTATAGCTTATGACAAAATAACTGGCATGATTCGTGGAGCGGCCGTGAGAAACGCGACCCTGTCTTCTTTTCTTTGTCCTACACCGAGATGCACCGAGATAAGTGACGGATTCACATCCCGGACTCGATAGCCAGAGTTGGGCAGAACTTAGTTACTAGTTACTTAGTTACTCTAATAATATTACTTTTTGCAGTAACTAGTAATGTAACTAATTACTAATAAGGTTTCAATAATAATATTACAGTTACCATCCATAAAACAGCTTAGTTTCTTTTGATTTAAAATCCAACAAATAAAACCCCGCTGATTTAAAATCCAACAATCAAATAATTCCTAGATTTATTTTCATAATTTTCACGACATTCAGCAGATGGAAATATTGCATTATATTGATTTTGTCAGGAAAAAAGATGATCTGAACACTGTTTTGTATTACTTTACTCTGGAATTATTATATTACTATAATAAAACATCTTTTTGGAAAATTAATCATTCTAGAAGAATACACAGTTACAACTTCTGTGGGGCGTGAAGAAAAAGTAATGTAACTAGTAGTGTAACTAATTACTGTTGCCAGAAAGTAATAAGTAAAGTAACAATATTACTTTTGAAAGGAGTAACTGGTAATGAGTATTATATTACATTGAGTAACTAGCCCAACACTGTCGATAGCAGACGCAAGTTTACTACGGGCTGCCACGATCCTCACAATCTGCGCTTTAATTTTCATTTTTATTCATAATAACCACCTCTCCGAGACCTGGCGACACACTCACTGTTTGTCTTTGTTCAATCGTGCACTTTATTTTATTTAAACCTCCTCACCTGTAAATTTAAAGTTAATCCCTAATTGAGTTATGAAGCAACGGGATTAAAGTTAATCTATTTTAAATATAAAATAAATCCAGGATCAAAATGATGGTTTAAATGTAAACCTGCTTATTTTTAAACAAGGTTTAAAGTTTGTTGCAACAGAATTATTAGATAAACCTTGATTTAATCTAGATTTAAGATCAATCCTTGTTGTGCAACCCACCCTTAATGTTTATCTTATTTCAAGTAACGACCTTTTTTTTTCTTATAGTTTTAGATTTTATTTTATGTTTCCAGTTTTCATTTTCATTTTAGTTACTGTTTTAGTAATATTGCTGTTTTTGTAATTTTACTAGTTTTTAGTTTGTGTTGTTTTTATTATGTGATGGCGATATAGTTTAAGTTTGCCTTGGTAAATAGCTCAAATAAAATAAGTTTAGTTGTATTTTAAAGAAATTAAGCCTGTTTTAGGACCATTTAAGTTTTTATTTTATTTTTTTTATTTTTTTTTTTTGCATTATTTTGACATTTATTAGTCAGTTTATAATAAAGTAAATCATTAAAGTAAGTTACATTTTTTTAACTTAAGTTTAAGTATTTAAAGACAGACCGCTGTTATTCTGCTTTTATTATACAGCTATTTTGATTATTATTAATAATAATAATGACTTTTTATAAAATATTGATATATTTAATTATATCACTGTTGTTTTTGTTTTATAAAACCACATGTAACCTGATGTAACATGATTTTAGGCATGCAATGTGACACTACCGGCCTCCAAATGATTCATTTTGATTGCTTTGTTTGATTTTTATTTTATTTTTTTATTTCAGCACAATGCGGCTCATCAGGAGAGCAAACTGGCAGAAGAGTGTGACACACTGATAAACATCGTACAGCAGAGGAGACAAATCATCGGCACTAAGATCAAAGAAGGAAAGGTAATTGAGCAATAGCGCATTAAATTGATCAGAAGTGACAGTAAAGACGTTACAAAAGATTTCTATTTCAAATAAATGCTGCTCTTTTGAACTTTCTATTCATCTGTGAATCCTGAAAATAAAATATATCAGTGTTTCCCCAAAAATATTGGGCAGCACAACTGTTTTCAACATTGATAATAATCAGAAATGTTTCTTGAGCAGCAAATCAGCATATTAGAATGATTTCTGAAGATCATGTGACACTGAAGACTGCAGTAATGAAGCTTTGATCACAGAAATAAATTACATTTGAACAGATATTGACATAGAAAACAGCTGTTTTAAATTATTAAAATATTTCACAATTTACACAAAATTGAAAAAAATAATCATCATATCTACTTTCCCGGTCTTGTTGTGCACGATTCATCGGTTATTCCACAAAAACAAAGATTGCATTTGTAATATTTTATCAAAACTTTGTTTTGTTTGTCATCATCATGATGTCAATGCCCACTTTCATGATTGCTGATGGATAAAATAACATATTTTTTCTCTTTGCTCTATTTCACTCAGAAATACTTTTCACATTATGCAACTAAAATGATTTGCTAAAGTGATTTCAGGTTGACTTTAATGGCGAGTTCTTAAATGGAGGAGAGAAAAAACCCCCGAAAGTCTCTGAGAATTTCTCTCGGAGGAAACTCTGTTTCCTTCCTCACCGCATGTGAATGTCAAAGGCCGCTTATGTATTACCAAAGCCAGAGGATTCGCTTCTCAGACCTTCTGATATTTCAGTTTGAACTGAGTTGATGATTTTTTTTTTTTTGTTTTTTTAATCGGAAGCTCAGTTCATTCATTTTGATCCATTTCACAGAAAACAGGACTTCATATCTAATGTCATTTTGTCTCTCAAGTAAATGTGTCTTGATTTAAGAAACTTTTAGACATTTGCACTGGAAAATAAGACAAAGATACTAAGGAAGAGATTCATTTTTTGCATTGTGATCAAAACAATACAATAAAAGTATATTTTCCATATTTTCTAACAGTTGGGAGCAGAGCTATTTAAAAACGTGTTTTTATAGTTTTATTTATATATTTTCAGTATTCAGTTTAATTTTAGTTAAAGTCTTATTAATTTATATTGCATGATTTTTATTATTGTTTTTTAATGATGTCTGTAGTTTTTAGGTTTTTTTAGCATTTTATTTTATTTCAGTTAATTCAGTTCATCTTATTTCAAGTAATGATTTTGTATGTAGTTTTAGATTTTATTTTAATTTTCAGTTTTCATTTTAATCATAGTTTAAATTTTCTGTCTTCATAAACATTTAAACATTTAGAGACCATATTGTGTTCCCTTAAATCTATTCCTTAAATTTTCTTTGTGGTCTTAAAAAGGTCTTAAAGAAGTCTTGAACTTACCTTCATCAAACCTGCAGAAACCCTGTTTTATATCAAAATGGATAATCTTCTGACTTTTTTCATAGTAATTTGGTGGGAACAAGAACAGGAAAGTTTATGAAGACAAACTACTGATGCTGGTTTGGCAGAGCTGGCCTGTTTTCATCCTCATAACGTGTGTTTGTCTGTTTCTAGGTGGTTCGCTTGAGAAAGCTAGCGCAACAGATCGCTAACTGCAAGCAGTTCGTGGAGAGATCGTCCTCGCTCATCACTCAAGCCGATCTGGTTCTGAAAGAGACGGATCACGCTCGATTCCTGCAGACTGCAAAGAGCATCTCAGAGCGGTGAGCAAACTTCACATGCAAAAGCCGTAATGTCAGTCTGGAGCCAAACTACAGAAAAAAACTAGTGCAATAGTACTTTTAAATCTAAAAAGTACCTGTGTAACTAAAAAGGTCTCATTCAAATTTAACATAAAGTTATACATCGAACCTTTGCTATCTTAGCATCTCTTAACCAGTGTTGGGGAAAGTCACTTTTAAAAGTAATGCATTACAATATTGCAATACTCCCTAAAAAAAAGTAACTAATTACATTACTTAGTTACTTTTTATTGAAAGTAATGTTATGTTACTTTTTAAATCTGGGCAGGGCATTGGTTAATAAAATGGAATTTAATATGAATTATATTTGTCTTATTTAACATATTTAATTATTGCAGGTTTGTATAATATTCTGAGTCTGCATTTGACTGTTTTTATTCATTTTGATAATATAATTACAGGGTCTCGATGGCGACGGCGTCCTCACAGATCCTGATCCCAGAGATCAACCTGAACGACACGTTCGACGCGTTCGCACTGGACTTCTCCAGAGAGAAGAAGATGCTGGAGGGTCTGGATTACCTTACAGGTCAGTTCACCGCTTCAGATCCGTGCAGAACGTGGATTGGGTACACAGTCATTTGCAGCATGCAGCTCGATGTCGCTTTAAAGCTTAAACAGAACTATTTCAGTCATGCTTTTTAATGTTTTAGAAAGAAGTCTCTTCTGCTTTTATCTGATCAAAAATACAGTAAAAATTGTGAAATATTATTAGAATTTAAAACACCTGTTTTCTGTGTGAATATATTTTAAAATGTAATTTATTTCTGTGATCAAAGCTGAATTTTCAGCATCATTACTCCAGTCTTCAGTGATCCTTCAGAAACCATTCTAATATGCTCAAGAAACGTTTCTGATTATTATCAATGTTGAAAACAGTTGTGCTTGTCCAATATTTTTGTGGAAACTGTGATACACTAACATTCAAAAGTTTGGGGTCAGCAAATAAATTAGTTTTATTCATCAGATGCATTAAATTGATCAAAAATGGCAGTAAAGACATTTATAATGCTATTAAATATTTAAAATATATGGTGTCATTTTGAACTTTCTATTCATCTGTGAATCCTGAAAAATAAAAATGTATCAGTTTCTGCAAAAAAAAAAACAACAAAACAAAAACATTTTAACATAGATTCACATAGAAAGCTATTTTAAATTGTAATAATATTTCACACTTTTTACTGTACTTTGATCAAATAAATGCAGCCTTTCTGAGCAGAAGACACTTCTTTAAAAATATTTAAAAATTGTAATTATTCCAAACCTTTGCACACTACTGTATAATAGTTGTTTATTTATCTACTGCCTGGTTGGATGAAAATAAGTAATACGAATGCAATTAAAACGACGACTGCAAGCAGTACTTATTCAATTATTCAAAAACCGAATTGGTCACTCTTTCACACTTTGACTGAACTTCAACAGCTGCCAATGCATGAATTTTTCAATGCAAATCGATGCATCAGGTGGCGCTGTCATCAAACATCTCAGATACCCTTAGAATAAGGCAATACAGTTTCTTTTAAACAGGACAAAGCATTTTAAGATACAGCCAGGTGTCCAATTCTTGCTCTTCATAGACTGTAACTCTGTAACTTCATGAAGTCACATTTATATAAGTCTATATGGAGTTCATCTGAGCCAAAATCAGTCAAAGGGAGTAGCGATGTTGTGAATGTATTGAGGGCGATCTCCTTGTCAGAGAGTCATGTGTGAAGCAGATGAAGTAGATGTCAGTGTTTCAGAGCAGAAGGGACTAAAGTCAGAGCTCCTGGTGAAGCAAATATGTTTTTCTGGTTTTTATCTCTGCGAGGTCCTTCATTCTGCGTCGCGGCAGACGGCCGACTTGAGGGAGTCATCAAACACACAGTCTGCTTTATTTCTCTGCCAACTGCTCACTGTTGCTGCACAAAATCACTTCATGCTAATAATAGTAACGTCATCCACATTTTTGCCATATGTTTGATCTTTAAGGCACGAAACATTTTATGCAAAAACAAGAACATAAAGGATTCTAGCTGTGTAAGCTCTATTTTATGTTGAGTAAACAGTAAAACATTGAATATTTGCAATATAATACATATTATAATATATATTATTTATTAGTTGTTTATGATTTAGTTGTTTTGCATAGTTTTTCTTTAGTAAAATATATTATATTACTATATATTAGTAACTTTATTTATATATATTATCTTTTCTCTTTTTCTCAGGATTATGTATCTTAAAAATGAATAATTAATTATATACCAAATAATATCTAAAAATAAATACTACTGAGATATATGTATGTATGTTGATTTTATTAATATTTTGATTGAGTTGTTATTTTTATAGTTTCTGTTTTCCCTTTAATTTTAGTTAAACTTTTAGTAATTTTGTTGTTTTGTCACTTTTTAGTAGTATGATTTACTAAATTATTAAAAGTTTAACTAAAATGAAAATGAAAACAGAAAATATAAAATAACTATATATATATATATATATATGTGTGTGTGTGTGAGTGTATGTATAGTTTTTATTAGTTTTAGGTATTTTAGTACATCAAGCTAAACTAAATTTAAAGGACAAATATTATTTTTGTTAAAAACAATATGATTTTATTTCAGTTTGCATTTATTATATATCAAGAAATGAAAATATTTTTTATGGTTTTATTTTCAGGTTCAGTTTTACATTTCATTTAATCTATAATCATTAATTAATTTTTTATTCGTTCGTTCATTAATTCTTCTATTTTGCTCAGAACAATGCATTTATTAATGGAAGAGGCTGTGTTTTATTGTATTTTTGCATTTAAACAGTAAAAGAAAAAAATTCATAATGCAAAACAAGCACAGGTTTTCAGTGTCGCTGCGAGGGCGAAAGTGTGAGAAACATTAATATAAACTGTCATCTTCTACAGTGCATTTTCCATTTTTGGGTCAGACGCTGTCATGGTGCAACAGTTTGAAGAGCATTTCTTGCTCATGAAGTGAGATCTTAGAAACAATTACTGTAGCTAGTAATGACATCCAGTTTAATGGCACAGACATTTGTTTATTTCCACCACATTACATGTTGCAGTAAGTATGCACAACACTTGCACATTTGCTATGCATTAGCTTTGGCGTCTGCATGTGGAAAGAGTGTTTCTGGCCTCTTGCATGCAGTATTTGAGTATATACTGCATATGTGTGACCTGAATGTTGTGTTTTCTGTCACAGCTCCGAATGCTCCCACTATCCGCGAGGAGCTCTGCACGGCGTCTTACGACACCATCACCGTTCACTGGACATCAGAAGATGAGTTCAGCGTGGTTTCATACGAGCTGCAGTACACCATCTCCACCGGCCAGACTAACGTCGTCAGTAAGTGGACGAGCCAAACTCACTCCAGATGATGATTTTATTAAAGTTTATTATATTTCTTTTTCTTTTCTTATCTTTTATTTCAGCTTTATTTCAATTAATTTTTAATAGTTTTAGTATGCGTTTTTCTTCATGATTAGTGACTTTGACCTCATAGTAACATCATTTAGGGTTTTATGGATAGATGAATAAATATTAGTGCTGTCAAACGATTAATTGCATCCAAAATAAAAGTTTTTTTATTTATTTATAATATTTCTCCTTTATAGTCTCTCTCTCTTTCTCTCTCTAAATATATATTAGTGCTGTCAAACAATTAATCGCGATTAATCGCATCCAAAATATGAGTGTGTACTGTGTATATTTATTATGTATATATAAATACAAATGTAAACACAATTTATTTATTTTGGATGTGATTAATCGCGATTAATCGTTTGACAGCACTTTATTTCAGCTTTATTTCAATTAATTAATTTTAGGTCAATTGACTTTGACCTCATAGTAACATCATTCAGGGTTTTATGGATAGATGAATACATATGTAGCTGTTATTTGTTTTTATTTCAGTGTTAGTTTTATAAATTTTAGAACTGAAATAACTGAAAACATATTTCAGTTCGGTTAGCTGCTATGGCAACATGTTTTTCATCAAATTTTTGTATTTTATTTTTATTTCAGTTAATTAAATTGATTTTTAATAATATTAGTAGGTTTTTGTCATTATGTTTAGTGACTTAAAATTATTTAGGATTTTATGGATGGATGAATGAATATTTAACATTTATTTATTTTTATTTCATTTTTAGTTTGATTAATTTTAATACTTAAACTGATAACATATTTCAGTTCATGTTTTTCATCAAATATATATATATATATATATATATATATATATATATATATATATATATATATATATATATATATATATATATATATATATATATATATGTGTGTATATATATTTATTTATTTATTTATTTATTTCAGCCTTATCAACTTTATTTCAATAAATCAATTAATTAAATTAAGTTTTGGTAGTTTCATTTTACTTTTAGTGACTTTGACCTCATAGTAAAATTTGCATTTAAAATTTTAACTTTTATTCATTTTTTATTTCAGATTTAGTTTGATTAACTTAAAGCATATTTCAGTTTTTTTTATATATATATTTTTTATTTTTAATTGACCATTATTATTATTTATTTTACCTCATTGTTTTATTATTTTTGTTTTTAGCTTTATTTCAGTTTTATACCATCTTCACCAGCCAGGCTAACGTCGTCAGTAAACAAACCGAGCCGAAACTCGCTCCAGATGACCGTCTGTCAAACACAGGCCGACCGTATCCGTGTGTAATGTCATTATGTGGAAAACGAGAAATCGAATCAACCCTCGCTGTGATTTTATTAGGAATCCAGCACTTTATAAAGCGCTGCAGGGGCCGGGATGGTATTACGACACAAAAGCAAACACAATCCAGCCAGAAATCCCTGAAAATGTGCGTTTGACTTCAGTATGAGCGTAGATGTGTGGATTAGAGCAGATTATACTGCAGGACCGAGAGGAGATCAGACGCAGAGCGCTTTCAGAGTCAATCAGGTCACAGTGGACTTAAAGCACAATTCAGTGCTGGTGTCAGGCAGAGCCAAAGCACCAGAAAACACCGCTAACAAGTCATGCATTTCAATGCAATTATATTAGATCTTCAGATTGCAAGAATGAATGCCAAATCAACCACTTGCCGCATTATTTGAAATTTTATTTGCAACTTTAGTTGCATTACTTGCAATGTACAACTTGATTTTTTCACAATTTTTCTGCAAAAAAAAAAAAAAGTTAAACTGAGGAGGGAATAGCAACATTAGCTAATCCAAATATGCAATTAACACAATACTGAATATAATATATGTTATATATAATATTTGCTACTCATCATAATGTCTGATTTCACCAGAAGAGTTAAATCAAATCTTTTAAATTATATTTCAAAAAAGAAAAACAAACAAACAAATTAAAAAACGGTAAACAATAATGTAAATAAAATTGTCAAAATTCTAGCGCCTATTCAAACACAATTCTGTATTTTCAGTTTTGGTTTGCAAAAATCAGAAACAAGTTTCATGAAGAAGCAAGTGGAGCTTGTATTTCAACTTAAAACTAAATTTCAGTTCATTATTTTTAAGCTTAGGTTTTTCGTAAAAGATTTTTTTAAATATTTTATTTTATATTGTTTTATTTTATTTTTTCAGCTTTATTTCAGTTAATTAATTCAATTCATTTGGATGGCTTTATTCATCCATCCAAACACTGTGGCCTGGCTGGATAAATGAAGAATTAGCTTTTATGTGTTTTTATTTAATTTAGTTTGATTAATTGTATTTTAAAACATATTTCAGTTCATGTTTTTTAAGTTTTAAGCTTTTCGGCAGTTTTAATCATTTTATTTTATTTTATTTTACACCAGGATTTCGCAAGGCTTTTAGGTCTGAAATTATTTTACTTTTCTATTAATGAATTAATAGTTTTTACTAAAATTAATTCTTTAATATTTCTTTTCAAAAAATGGCACATGCCATAATTTTTAACAGCTGGATAAATACCACTGTTGTACACATGGTCACGGTGAGCTTTTCTTGTATAGACAATATATTGCCCATCTCCAACAGAAATGTGCAGAATGTTTCAGAGATTGTCTTAAATGTGCGTGACGTTTCAGGTCTGTGTAACTCGATGGACAGCTGGATGATCGTGCCCAACATTAAGCAGAATCACTACACGGTTCACGGCCTGCAGAGCGGCACCAAGTACATCTTCATCGTGAAGGCCATGAATCAGGCTGGAAGCCGCAGCAGCCCGCCGGCCAAACTCAAGACCAACAGTGAGCCTTTCTGTCATCAGATCAACGACAGTACACTGGAATACAGCCAGAGTTATTTTAGAAGGATTTATATCCTTTATAGGAATTCACTTTTCATTTTATATATTCAATTTTCATTTTTATATTCATTTATGTTTTCAGTTTTATTACTATTGTTATAGACATTTATTATTTTTATTAATTTTAGTACTTCAAATTAAACATATTTCAATTCAATTATTTTTCATGGAAACATTTCTCATTTTAATTCTTTTAGGTTTTCGTCTAATATTTATTTGATTTGATTTTATTATTTCAGCTTCTTGTACTACATTTTATTTTATTTCAGATTCATTTCAATTAATTCAATATTTTTTTTTTATAGTTTTAGTACTTTTTCAGTGACTTTGACCTTTAATTTATTTTTTATTTCAATTTTAGTAATTTTAGTACTTCAACTTAAACATATTTCAATTCAATTAGTTGCCATGGAAACATTTCTCAATTTCGTTTTTTAATTTTTTTTTTTTTTTAAGTTTAGGTTTTTCATATACTATTTATTTTATTTCAGCTTCTTAAGTTAATTGCCATGGTAACATGTCTAATTTTCATTTAAAATTTTTAAGTTTAGATTTGTCATCTAATATTTCATTTCACAGCCTTATTTCAATTTATTAATTAAATTAAAATTTTTAATAGTTTTAGTTTTTGTCTTTTATGTTTCATGTCTTTGACCTTATAGTAAATCTATTTCAGATTTTTTGAATATTTAGCTTTTATTTATTTTTATTTCAGTTTTAGTTTTGTCAAGTTTAGTACTTCAACTTAAACATATTTCAGTTCAGTCAGTTGTCATGGCAACATTTCAAATTTTCATGTAAGTTCATCTAATATTTAATAATTTAATAATATTTTTCATCTAATATTTTTTTATTTATTTTGTTTCAGCTTTATTTCAATTAATTAATTAGTTAATTTTTTCTATTTTTATTAGTTTTTGTCTTTGTTTAGTGAGCTGTAGGATTTCCTGCGTGGTCAGGAAGTTCCTGAAGTCATCAGCTGTGAATCTCTGTGTGATTGTTTGTGAATGGCAGGTCAGCCGTTTAAGCTGGACCCAAAGTCGGCCCACAGGAAGCTGAAGGTGTCACATGACAATCTGACAGTGGAGCGGGACGAAGCCTCGTCGATGAAGAGCCACGCTCAGGACCGCTTCGGCAGCACGGGGAACTACGGCGTGACGGGGAACGTGTTCATCGACAGCGGCCGCCATTACTGGGAGGTTCTGATCGGAGGAAGCACATGGTAAACGCACAAATCTGCACATCTTTGTAAAACAGAACCATTCCATAAAATACATTTGCATAGTTTTCTTGTCTCATGACAAAACATCATCGTCATATCACTACATTTGAATATGACAATATATTGGAATAGAACCAGTGTTATTTTAGCATTAATAATATTATATTATTATATGATTTATTAGTAGTGCTGTCAAACGATTAAGCGCAATTAATCGCATCCAAAATAAAAGTTTTTGTTTACATACATACATAGTAACATATTTTAATACATACACAGTAAAATTTTTCTTAAAGGGGTCCTATTATGCTCTTTTACAAAGTCTTGATTTTGTTTTAGGGGTGTACTAGAACATGCTCTCATGCTTGGTGGTTTGAAAATCGCATTATTTTTCACATAATTTACATTATTATAACACCTCTCTCCCCAGCCTGGCACAAACGGCTCGATTAGTTCCGGGTTTGATGAAGGCCCGCCTTCCGAAAAATGGAATGTGTTGTGATTGGTTAGCTGTCCCAGTGCGTTGTGATTGGCGAACAGCTTAGATGGTGTTTCAGTACTGCCCCGCCCCTTGCCAAAGCAGCAAGTTCATCAATATTGCCATATCAATTAAGACCCCGAGAATATTGAACAAGAGGATCGTGCAGAACCTTTGCACGCACGTATATTGCAAGACATATTAGAGTGGTAGTGTTATTATTGCTGTTTTTGTTGTTGTTGTTTTTGGCTAAATCACATTTTAGATAGAATGTCAACAACAGCTTAAAAATAACTGCATTTACTGTACAGATAAGTGCAACGGTAATATGTATTATGTTTATTGTTCTTTAATTCTAACATTATAACATGAATTGCAGTGAAACTGTTATACAGTTGAACTTATTTATACCATAGTCCCACAGACTTACACTAATTGTGGCGGCATATATATGCAAATTAATTCTCTGCCAGCAGGAGGCGCTGTTGGAGCGAGGTTTCTCTGGTAACGCTGAACACAAAGCAGAGCTCTGCTCACAAACGCTGCTTTATCAGACATTACATGCAAGATGAAATGAAAATTTTCTGAAGACGGTCGGTTTCCTTCAGAAATACAGTGATATAAAAACACCCGATTGCAATTTTGAAAACGTGCAGTGCTCATGTTTATTCAACGAAGTTAAAATTTTGGAAAATCTGTCAGTTTTGATATTGTGGCGGGCGCCACAAATAAATCAATGTATGGGAAACACTGCAGTCTCGTAATTGAAGTGTAAATTCTGCAGATTACATTGTCCAGTATTGTACTGTCAGCCATTTATAAAAATACAGCAGCACTTCTTCTTCTTTGCTGTCGTCTTGTCTGATGCACTCAACCAAGCGTTCTAACCTCGACCTCGCCCCTCCTCACCCGCCAACCAATCGAGTTTCTGTAGGCGGGATTTATTTTAATGATATTCTAATGGACCACTTTGTGATGTCACAACACCCAGAAAACAATGCTGTAGTCCAAACGAGCCGTTCGTTGTAGAAAAGGGATTTTTTTAAAAACGAAATATCTCCCTTTGGAGTGGACTTTGAGATTTGTAACTTTGTAGATCGTTTTATGCCCAAACATACACACTACACACTGCCTAAAATTCAAAAACTGAAAAAGCATAATAGGACCCCTTTAAATATATACATGCATGTGTTTGTATTTATATATACATAATAAATCTACACAGCACACACACATATTATGTAAACAAAAACTTTTATTTTGGATGCGATTTAATCGTTTGACGGCAGTTTTAGGTTTGTAATTTCAGGTTTTTCTTTTTTTCATTTTTAGAAAATTGCTTTTGTCATTTTTATTAGTTTTTCCTTTTTTATATACAGTGGATATAAAAAAGTCTACACACCGCTGTTAAAATGCCAGGTTTCTGTGATGTAAAAAAATTAGACCAAGATCAATCATTTCTGAACTTTTTCCACCTTTAATGTAAACTATATCCTGTACAACTAAATTAAAAAACAAACTAAAATCTTTTAGGAAAGGTGGAGTAAAAATAAAAAACTAAAATAATGTGGTTGCATAAGTGTGCACACCCTTAAACTAATACGTTGTTGAAGCACCTTTTGATTAGATTACACCACTCAGTCTTTTTGGGAATGAGTCCATCAGCATGGCACATCTTGACTTGGCAATATTTGCCCACTCTTCTTTGCAAACACGCTCCAAATCTGTCAGACTGCGAGAGCATCTCCTGTGCACAGCCCTCTTCAGATCACCCCACAGATTTTCAATCGGGATTCAGGTCTGGGCCGTTCCAAAACTTCAGTCTAAACTTCTGGTGAAGCCATTCTTTTGTTGATTTGGATGTGTGCTTTGGGTTGTTATCATGCTGAAAGATGAAGTTCTTCTTCATCTTCATCGTTCTAGCAGAAGCCTGAAGGTTTTGTGCCAGTATTGACTGGTATTTGGAACTGTTCATAATTCCCTCCACCTTGACTAAGGCCCCAGTTCCAGCTGAAGAAAAACAGCCCCAAAGCGTGATGCTGCTAGCACCATGCTTCACTGTGGTTATGGTGTTCCTTTGGTGATGCGCAGTGTTGTTTTTGTGCCAAACATACCTTTTAGAATTCTGACCAAAAAGTTCAACCTTGGTTTCATCAGACCATAACACATTTTCCCACATGCTTTTGGGAGACTTAGAATGTGTTTTTGCAAAATCTAGCCGGGTTTGGATGATTTCTTGCCACCCTACCCCACAGCCCAGACATTTGAAGAATACGGGAGATTGTTGTCACATGTACTACACCGCCAGTACTTGCCAGAAATTCCTGCAGCTCCTTTAATGTTGCTGTAGGCCTCTTGGCAGCCTCCCTGACCAGTTTTCCTCTCATCTTTTCATCAATTTTGGAGAGACGTCCAGTGCTTGGTAATATCACTGTCTGCAGACCATGGCTTTTGCTGTAAGATGCAACTAAGAAAATGTCAGGAAAACTAGAACAGTTAAACTTTATTTGGGTTTAACCAGAGGCACATTAATGTACTGACTTTGAATGTGATTGCTTAATTCTGAACACAGCCACATCCTTAGTTATAAGAGGGTGTGCACACTTATGCAACCACATTAGTTTAGTTTTTTAGTTTTACTCCACCTTTCCTAAAAGATTTCAGTTTGTTTTTTAATTGAGTTGTACAGGTTATAGTTTACACTAAATGTGGAAAAAGTTCTGAAACAATTTATATTGATCTCATTTTTTTCACAGAAACCTGGCATATTAACAGGGGTGTGTAGACTTTTTATATCCACTGTATTTATATTTAGGTTTAAAATTATTTTACTTAAATTTTAGTTTTAGTATTTTTATTTTATTTCATCATATTTATTTTATTTATTTTCAGTAATTATAGTACTTCAACTTATTTCAGTGCGTAGACAGTAGCCCTATTCGGACAGTAATGTGGTCGCTGTGGTGGAGCAGTTATGAAATATTGTTCCTGTAAATACTTTCCAGCATTTCAGTATTAAATATGTGTGCAACAGGTAGCGTACGGTGTTCAGGAGTGGTCAAAAAAGAATTAAACAGTGAATTTTTGAATCGATTTCTTCTTATAAACTCAGAGATGTGGATTCGGATGGCAGTTAAATTACCACACAACCTTTTATTTGTTTATTTTATTTATTTTGTTTTATTAATATTTATATTTTATTTCATCATATATAATTTATTAATATTTCAGTTTTACTTTTAGTAGTTTTAGTCATTTATACTTCAATTTAAACTTATTTATTTCAGTCAGATGCCAAGGCAGCATTTCTAGTCACTTTTTAAGTTTTTAATCTAATATTTTATTTTATTTTATTGCTATTCATTTTTATTTCTACTTTAGTCATTTTAGTACTTCAAATTTTAAACTAAGCATTTATTTCAGTTAGTTGCCGAGGCACCATTTAAAATTTTGATTTAAGTTCTAAAAGTGTAAGTTCTTCATCTAATGTTTATGTTTTATTTTATATTACATTTATTTAAAACTACGGAATTTGTTTTAATTAACAATAACAACACTGAATAGAGCACAACAGTCAGTTTCTGAAGTTAAAATCCCATTCAATTTGATTTTTAATCATAATATATAAATAATATTGTCTACACCTTTTAATGATAATATGTGACCCTAGACCACAAAAGCAGTGATAAGCAGCACAGGTATATTTGTAGCAATACCCAACAATACAGTGTATGGGTCAAAATTATTGATTTTTCTTTTATGCCAAAAATCATTAGGATATTAAGTAAAGATCATGAAGATATTTTGTAAATTTCCTACCATAAATATATCAAAACTTAATTTTTGATTAGTAATATGCATTGCTAAGAACTTCATTTGGACAACTTTAAAGGCGATTTTCTCAATTTTTTAATTTTTTTTTTTTTTTTTTTGCACCCTCAGATTCCAGATTTTCAAATAGATGTATAAATCTCAATTTCGGAAAAATGACCCTTATGACTGGTTTTGTGGTCCAGGGTCACATACAGTATATAAACCTCACGATGTAAAACATCTACTTGTGCTGATATAAATCTGAACATTTTTCAATAAATTTAAACTATATTTTTATACTAAGCAATCATTGACTATGAGTATCATAAATCACAGTGCATCAAAATACTGTTTCAACATTGATAATAATCAGAAATGTTTCTCGAGCAGCAAATCAGCATATTAGAATGATTTCTGAAGATCATGTGACACTGAAGACTGGAGTAAAGATGCTGAAAATTCAGCTGCGCATCACAGAAATAAATGACATTTTAACATATATTCACATCAAAAACAGTTATTTTAAATCATAATAATATTTCAAAATTTTTACTGTATTTTTGATGGAATAAAAACCGCTTTGGTGAGCAGAAGAGACTCAAAATTATAAAAGAATTATACCGGTAGACTGTGTAAACAAACGTGTAAATGTATTCTCTCTAATTCTTTCTAGGTTTGCTATCGGTATCGCCTACAAATCGGCTCCCAAGCACGGCTGGGTCGGTAAGGACTCGGCATCATGGGTATTGAGCCGCTGCAACACCTCGTGGGCCGTGCGTCACAACAGTAAAGAGTTTCCCATCGAGCCGTCTCCTCACATGCGGCGTCTGGGCGTCCTGCTCGACTACGACTCCGGCTCTCTGGCGTTTTACGACGCCGCTGGAACGCAGCACCTGTACACCTTCGACATCGCCTTCTCTCAGCCCATCTGTCCCGTCTTCAGCGTGTGGAACAAGTGCTTGACCGTCCTCACTGGGCTCCCCATCCCGGACCACTTGGAGATCAGCGACCCGCGCGACTGAACGCTCCTCCAGTACACCTGCTGTTCAGAGGAAGGGTTCTGGCAAAAATCTAAATATTCTGAACATGTCCTCATCCTCAGGCCATCCAAGATGTAGATGAGTTTGTTTCTTCATCAGATTTGGAGAAATGTAGCATTGTATCACAGCAATAGATGCTCTGCAGTGAATGGGTGCCGTCAGAATGAGAGTCCAAACAGCTGATAAAAACATCACAATAATCCACACCACTCCAGTCCATCAGTTAACATCTGGAGAAGACAAAAGCTCAAACAAATCCAGCATTAAGACATTAACTAAAATATGAGTCCATAATCCATAATAAAGCTTCCTCCAGTGAAAAACTCCATCTCCTGTTGTCTCTCACATCAAAATTCACCCACATATTTGTTTAGAGCTGTTTTGGCTTGTAAACGCTGCTTGATCTGCAGATTTCTCTCCTGATTCACACCAGAACACTTTTTCACAGGAGGAAGAGTTATTATGGATTATTACTATTTTGAACTAGCGTCTATTTTTTTTTTTTTTTTTTTTTTTTTTATATTTACATTTTTAGTTTCTTCTCCCTAATTTTAGTAATTTTCTAATGTGCTTTTGTAATTTTTATTGTTTTTTTATATTTTTGTTTAGCTTTTTTATAAAAAAAAATATTTCCATTTTAGTTTTAGTAATTTTCATACTTCAAATTAAACTTATTTCAGTTAAAGGCATTTCAGCATTTCTAATTTTAAGTTTAAAAAACTTTTTTTTTATTAATATCAATATTTTATTTCATATTTAATGTGTTTTTGTTTCAGTTTTATTAATTTAAGTACTGTAAATTAAACACATTTCACTCAGCATTTCCAGTTTTTTTTTTTTTTTTTTTTTTAATATTTTTTAATTTTTAATTTTAATTAGTTTAATACTTAAATTTTATTTCAGCTTCATTTTAATTAACAAAAATGGTTTTAGGTAACAATAATATCACCAATTAGAGCACAACAATCATTTCCTGAAGTTAAAATCCCATTAACAGTATTCATAAACAAATTTATATTATGGAGTCATATTTTAGCTGGAAGCAAATTTGAAGTTAAAAATATCTTCGAGATGGATTTGTTTCGTCTTTTGTCTTCTCAAGACATTAACTGATGGACTGGAGTGGTGTGGATTATTGTGATGTTTTTATCAGCTGTTTGGACTCTCATTCTGACGGCACCCATTCACTGCAGAGCATCCATTGCTGAGACACTGATGCAGAGACACATTTCTACAAACCTGATGAAGAAAAAAACTCAACTACATCTCGGATGACCTGATGGTGAGGACATATGCAGCAAATTAAACTATTTCAGCATATTTAAAAAAAAAAACAACAGTGATGTGTCCCTCCTGACCGCTTGTGAACATCAGGTGTAAACCAGGCTCTAAAAACCTGCAGAACTGGACCAAAATTGTAGGAAAAGTCCATTATAACGTTCCCGGTTTCACTAGCAGATCGTATAGTGTACATCACTTCACCTACATTCCATAATTAAGCACCTTGAATCCTAATAGTTGATGATTATTTATGACTCTTCTGTCTCATGCACCTCGAGTCACTTTATTTACTCATCTTTAGGGTTTTTAGTATGACTTCAAGTCCTTATAAGATCTTGTACAAACACCAAAATCATCACCTGTAGTTACATGAAATCAACAGTCACATGATATACTGTCGTTCTTCCTCAGTATTACTATCAAACGCTCCTGTCTGCTCCTGTGCTCCGCTATTAGACCGGCGCTCTTCACGTCCTGAAACATTTACTGTGTTCGGAATGGAGTACTAGCTTACTACATACTGAATACTACGCAGTATACTTACTTTGAGTAGCTGGTGAATAATCAGCACATTAGAATGATTTCTGAAGGATCATGTGACACTGAAGACTGGAGTAATGATACTGAAAATTCAGCTTTGATCACAGAAATAAATGACAGTTTAACATAGTTTCACATAGAAGACGGTTATTTTAAATTGTAAAAATATTTCACAATTTTACTGTATTTTTGATCAAATAAATGCAGCCTTGGTGAGCAGAAGAGACTTTAATAATCTTAATTATTCCAATCTTTTGACCTGTAGTGTGTACTTGTAGATTTTAACAGTTTTTTCTATGCTCTCTAATTGTATTTTGGCAGGTCATGCAGATATTTCTTTCTATTTTGCTAACAGAAAGTTTGCATAGTGTGCACAGTATAATGCAGAGATAGTATGAGTAGTATGGTAGTATGCCATTCCGAACAGAGCCATATATTGTACGTGCACTTTTTCTAAGTATCTGACCTTTTACCCTGTAATTTTGCAAGAAAACTGTGACGTTTAATTAGATGAATTTAATTTTCAGGATGTTTTTGGTCTCCCTGCGCTGGCCTGCTCATCACGTGACATGGAAGGAGAAATGCCAAAGTATGGATATATCCTGAAATGAATTTATTTAACTTTGATGAATCGATCTGATTCTCAGGATGTTTTCATCGTCACACTGAGGTTTGGTTTGGTTCGACCGTCCAAAAGCACAAAGGGATGTTAGTTAAAATAATGATTTCTGTCACAATCAGTTAAATGAATGGCTTTTGTTAGAAATATCTTGTATGTGTTGCAGATTGAGTAGCACCTACTGCACTTTATGCATGAGTTTGATTGGATTCACTGTTTAGATTAAAACTTCAAATTGATTTTTTTTTTTTTTTTGCCCTTTTCTGGAAAATGCTTCTAAAACCTGTTTCAATGTACAGTGTTACAGTTATATTTTGTATTCAGAATTTTTTTTTTTCTGAATTTAAAAAAATTGTGAATAATGTCCTGACCTGGAATAATAAAATTGCTTGCCCCATTTTCGTTGTGAATGCTTGCCTCTTAAATATGATAAATACAATGATTCTACGAAATATTCAGATATTTGTAGTGTACAGTGAAAGATTAAAATATTAAAGATCAAAGTTAAAAAATGAAATGCAGTTGAACGCTTTTACAGTAGCAGTTACAGAATCAAAATGTTGTGTGTGTAATATTTTATTACTCATTCTTAAAATAGTTAAAATAAAACAAAAATGACAAAATATATGTAAAAATATTAATCTAAATTATATATATATAAATATATACACACACACATAGAGAGAGCGTAACTGTGCTCTTTATATTAAGCATGAGAAATAATAACGAATAAAATTAATGAATTGTTTATATATATATATACAGTACATATTTGACTATCTATGTGCTATTTATTTTAAGTATGAATATATATACACACACACACACACAATTATATATATATATATATATATATATATATATATATATATATACACACACACACACACATAGAGAGAGAGTAACTGTGCTCTTTATATTAAGCATGAGAAAAATAACGAATAAAATTAATGAATTGTTTGTGTGTGTATATATATACATACGTATTTGCCTATCTATGTGCTATTTATTTTAAGTATGAATATATATACACACACAATTATATATATATATATATATATATATACACACACACACACACACACACACACACATAGAGAGAGAGTAACTGTGCTCTTTATATTAAGCATGAGAAATAACGAATAAAATTAATGAATTGTTTGTGTGTGTATATATATATATATATATATATATATGGGTAGCTGACAAATAAAAATTGTCCTGTGGTGTGACATAGCAATAATGTAGAAAAAAAACCTTGACATACAAATAACATGAGAAAAATGTATCTTCATTCTTACAGTTACAATGTTAGAGGGTTTTTTGTTTTTGTTTTTTTTACATTTTTCCGTCACACCATAGGACACGTTGATACGTCAACTACCCATATACTGAATATATATAAACATATACATACACACACACACAAACAAATAAATTCGTTATTATTAATTATTCATACCTAAAATAAATAGCACAGTTAGACTCTGTAGATAGGAAAACAAAACTAATACTCATAAAACTCATACGTTTGAGTTTCTTTACAAAATGTCTCTAATTATTTTAGTTGTGTTTACATGTTTAATGTACGTATAAAATTGAATGCAGTCTGGTTGAGTTGGTTTTTTAATTATTTGTGTCGTAGAAGTGAAAGCCCTTCATTGATTGGTTGCCTGCTTCCTGACTCCGCCCAACCCGGAAGAAGCTTCCGTTTAGGTGACGTCGAATGTTGTTGGCCATGATGGCGTCGTCCGCAGAGCAGAGTCTCCTGGAGCTCACTGATAAGGAAACTCGGGAGAAGCTGTCACACTGGGACAGTCGCGGGGATCCAATGGCTCCGTTAACGGACAAACAGACGG
This sequence comes from Onychostoma macrolepis, assembly GCF_012432095.1. Lineage (NCBI taxonomy): Eukaryota > Metazoa > Chordata > Actinopteri > Cypriniformes > Cyprinidae > Onychostoma > Onychostoma macrolepis. The sequence continues at coordinate 2,290,741 of NC_081163.1, forward strand.
ACTCGATCCTCGAGATCCGCGCAGCCGCAGAAGTCACGCTTCTCCCGGCGGAGGTGAGTGCAGGGTAACTTAGCTAGTGTCAGCTAACAGCTCAAACACACTGCTCTCATCTCTACACACTCGCTGTAGAGAGATACTTCTGCTCTGTAGTGCACTAGATGAGCACTCGGTCTGTGTCTGGCTGCTGAGGTGAGGTGAGGTGAGGTTAGTGGGTGTGTGGACGGGTGCCACGTATGTAATCCATGCAGTATGCAAATGAGTCAGTTTAGCTAAACACGACAGACGAATGAATCGTGTTTAACTTGCTAACGTTAGTTTAACCAGTTGTTTGCAAACTTCTTGGTCAGCAGAACCCCTGTGGCTTTCAAACTGGGGTCCTGGGAAAGTTTGGAGAAAAACAGTGAAAATGTAAATAATGATAATAATAAGATTAAACCAACTAAATAAATTCTATTCAAATAAATATATAATACAAAATTAAATAATAACTCTAACAGTGTACACTACTATATTAAGTTGCTAAATATTTTCCAAATACTTTGCACATATTTGTAATATTATTTTTCACAGTATAAATTAGCTCTTTACACATGAAAATATATCACTTCCTTTTACATTTTATGTAAGGCACAAGGATGATTATATTTGGGGGTCTAAATCATATAACTGAAATATTAAATAATGTTAAGAATTTCTAGGACCTGGGGAAAAAGGGAGAAAACAGGGTAAAAATAAATACAATTGATTAAAATAATAAATGAATATTAAAGATTAAACAAATAATAAATCAGTACTGTACTATACTGAGTAGAAGAAATTACACAATTATAAAAAAAATTTTCAAAGTATAAATTGTTTCCGTGCACATAAAAGTATTGCAAAATATATCACCTTTTATGTTTTACGGTCGTGCAAGGATGATGATATTTGGAGATCTGCGGCATCTAAAAAATTGAAAACACCTGACAGATAAAAATCAATGTGTGTTTGCTTTTGAAATACGCTATTCTCCTTACTGCATTTTAATAATTCTCCGAATGAAACTTTATTTTGTCAAATATTTTGTTTGTAAAGTGTGCTTTAAAATAAATGACACCTGGGTCATTCCCTGTCAAATCAACCAAATTTCAAAAACTTCCCCAGCTCAAATTTTTAATTTTGCTGATATTTTTTCTGAAGAAAGATAAACATGTATAGTGATGAAAGCCAAAATATTAAATGTCATGGATGAATATTTACTGAGTAATCCACTATTTGTAGAGAGGGGTCAAAATGGCAATTTGAGATTCAGAGCCAAATTACAGGAGGTTAAAAATAACTTCAGAAAGACGGCAGCATCATAATGTTATTTTTACACAGAGATTGTTAAGTCTATTAGTAAAATCCGTTGACTTTAACAATCTTTGTTGCATTATCTGCCAATGGTGACCATTCAAAAATGGGGAAAGAGCACTTTTCAAGTTTTTTCCCCAAAGTTTGCATGCCTGTAACTTAAGGAGTATTAAAGATGTGTTAATGTCCTTTTAGATATTGGGTCTTAACAAACTTTTCTCTTTTGGTGTCTTAATTAATCATCATTCAGTGGCATTCAGACATTTGCATTGTTATCACTTTCTCACAAACTCAGTTTAGGGATCACTTGGTCCTCACCCTTAATCATTGGTGTTTGGTGTTTTGAGCGGGAATGAGATGGTGATGCTGCTCTGAATGTTTCCTCAGCTGCCCATCGAGGACATCTGCAGCCTGACGTCTCGCTCTCTGCGCTCCTCGTTCACAGCGACTCTGCCCGAGTCCACGGAGGAGGTGCTTCTGCAGGGCTTTCAGATGCTGGAGCTGGAGAACCAGCGGATCGAGACGGCTCAGCAGGTCAGACACAGACACAGCTGGACTCTGCTGCTTTTATTATCCTTTCATGAGAAATAAAGTCCAGTTCCAAAGAAATAAATGCAGACATTCTGTTTTAAGTGAATGGCATCGCATACTCTAGTCTGTACTAACAAACTAATGTTCAACTTACATTTATTTATTAATAAATTAATAATAATTATAATTTTTTAATTTATTTATTTTTATAGTGCATTGTACAGTACAGATCCAAAGCAGATTCACACTAGTCATAAACAGGAGAATAATTTAATCAAGTATGAGACAAATTAAAGCAGCTCTAATAATAGCTTACTTTTTAAACTAATAGATTACTAACATACTGTTCTTACTATTTCTGCAGTACATATTCTCCTCCTAAAACCAAAATATATTCTATATGTTAGTGTTATGTATTTTTATGACTCATTACTTCATTAACCGCCAAAAGTTAAGACATTTTACTCAAAATTGAATTAAAGATGGGAAAAAATTGTATTGCTGCTTATACGCTTTACATGAAAACATAGCCAGGTTAAATTTAACCGCTAAAGTCTGCATACAATTTTTATTTTGAATGCATGTTATTATGCATGGAAACTTCCAAAAGTTTTGACATTTTACTAAAAATGGGGGAAAAAAGTTTTTATTTCTGGGATTATAGCGTCGTAGATGATGAAATTGTCTAATATCAGTGTAGCTGTCGTCAATCGAGGAATAATGCTGAGTTTGTTACTTAGTGTTTAAAAAAAGCATTGTAGGGAAGTAAAATGATTTGGTATAGCCGGGTTTTCATTCCAAAGTTGCGAATTTAACTTATGCGCAAAATTGGAATATGGCATAAAACATTCGCGAACAAGCACCGTTTCCATCCAACGAGTCAAAGAGAACAAAATCGTCACTTCCTGCTAAACTGGCACTAAATAGCCTATAGAAAACTAGGATAAGCTACTGAATATAATAATTTTCATATATGAAAAATTAATTGCGCCTCGGAGCACAATAAAAACACATCTCTTCCATCTTTATTTGACCCTCTAACTCTAGCAATCTCTATTCTAATTCTATTCTTAAAAAAAAAAAAAAACTTGCCCCTTTAATGCTTGCACTCTGTTCATTTACTAACTGCTTGCTTTCTTTAAAAAATAACTCTAGCTTCTCTAATCATTTTGTATTCTATCTATTTGTTTTCTTTTTATTTATTATATAATTTAAAAAAACCCTTGCTACATGTACTGCGTTAAGCTAACTGAGACTCTTTGATTGCTTCCATTGTCCTCATTTGTAAGTCGCTTTGAATAAAAGCTTCTGCTAAATGACTAAATGTAATGTAAATGTATCTATTGTGACAAGATGAATGATATCACCATCATCACATGACTAATGACGTCATCTGTCTGTCAGTTTTTCTCCTGTTTCTCGAAGCTGCAGGTTCAGATGGATCAGGATGAAGCTTCTAAGTACAGGTGTGTGTTTATGTCCATATGTGACTCTGGACCACAAAACCAGTCTTAAGGTCAATTTGTTGAAATTGAGATTTGTACATCATCTGAAAGCTGAATAAATAAGCTTTCCATTGATGTATGGTTTGTTAGGATCGGACAATATATGGCGAGATACAACTATATGAAAATCTGGAATCTGAGGGTGCAAAAAAATCTAAATATTGAGAAAATCACCTTTAAAGTTGTCCAAATGAAGTTCTTAGCTATGCATATTACTAATCAAAAATTACATTTTGATATATTTACGGTAGGAAATTTACAAAATATCTTCATGGAACATGATCTTTACTTAATATCCTAATGATTTATGGCATAAAAGAAAAATCTGTAATTTCGACCCATACAATGTATTGTTGTCTATTGCTACAAATATACCTGTGCTGCTTATGACTGCTTTTGTGCTCCAGGGTCACATCTGATTAAGAAATACTTGCATGAGAATATAATATATGAGAATTTCTCAATGTGCATATGTCATTGTGAGTTTATTAAGAAGTTAAATTATATCCTGTCAAATTTAAATGCATTTAGATAAGTGTCCTTTTAAATGTACCAGCAAAAATGATTGTGAGCATTCTTGTGCGTGTTTATAACGAAGGCATTATTGACCCAAAAGCTGATGTTTGCTCAGATGAATTGTGCTTTCCTCCACAGGAAGACCCGGGATGTTCTGAACGGCTATCAGGATCAGTGCGACGCTATACTGAAGGACGTGAACGCTGCGCTGGAGCACCTGGACTCTCTGCAGAAGCAGTACCTCTTTGTGTCCACAAAAACAGGAACGCTTCATGAGGCCTGTGAACAACTGCTGAAGGAGCAGGTCTGATGTTCCCTCTGAACCACAGCCGTGCACGTTATATACACGACTGGAGAAAAGTTGAATGTTTCTGAAAGAAGTCTCTTCTGCTCACTCTAGGTGACATTTATTGTATACATTTACTGTAAAATTGTGAAATATTATTACAATGTAAAAGAACTGTTTTCTCTGTGAATATCTGTTCAAATGTAATTTATTTCTGTGATGCGCAGCTGTATTTTCAGCATCATTACTCCAGTCTTCAGTGTCACATGATCTTCAGAAATCATTCTAATATGCTGATTTGCTGCTCAACAAACATTTCTGATTATTATCAGTGTTGAACACAGTTGTGCTGCACAATATTTTTATGGAAACCGTGATTCACTAACATTCAAAAGTTTGGGGAAAGTATTCAGTTTGGTCAAAAGTGACATTTATAGTAGATTTCTATTTCAAATAAATGCTGTTCTTTTAATCTTTCTATTCATCTGTGAATCCTTGAAAATTAAATGTGTCACAGTTTCCACATCACGTGACACTGAAGACTGGAGTAATGATGCTGAAAATTCAGCTTTGATCACAGAAATCAATTACATTTTAGCATATGTTCACAGAGAAAACAGTTACTTTAAATTCTAATAATATTTCACGATTTTTACTGTATAGTTTATCTAATAAATACACTCTCAGTGAGCAGAAGAGATTTTTCAAAAACATCCCAAAACTTTCAACAGAATAGAAAATTTATTGTCATTATAATAATATAACGACATTGTTAGTGTATGTAATTGAAGGAGTGTTCACATGTACATTGATAAATGCTGTATATTTGTCTTCTGTCGACAGTCAGAGCTGGTGGATCTGGCTGAGAGCATCCAAGAGAAACTCTCGTATTTTAATGAACTGGAAAACATAAACACGGTAATGCTCTGCTGCTGTTTCCAGAATGTGTTGATCATGCATTTGTTGTCTTTTTATTAATCTGGTTTATCCCACCTGTAGAAACTGAACTCCCTGACTTTGTCAGTGAACAGCGAGGGATTCATCCCGATGCTTTCTAAACTAGACGACTGCATAGAATACGTCTCCTCACATGTGAGCCAAACGCTTGCTACAGTGTTGCAGTATTCTCCTCTTGTGTTCCAATAGAATCTTTCACACATGCATTATCCTCATGTTTCTTTCTTTCAGCCGAATTTTAAAGACTACCCAGTCTATCTGACCAAATTCAAGCAGTGTCTGTCCAGAGCCATGCTCCTCATCAAGAGCCACGCGGTCAGCACCCTGCATAACCTCACGGCTCAGCTCACCAAAAGGGTGCGTTTAATATAAACTCAAGCCTGGCTGATGATTAGATCACAGATGATTGTATAATTTCCGGTTTGTTTATTGAATGTGACCCGAGCAGGACCCGCTGGGCGCTCCGAACGCAGACAACGCCTTCACGCTCTACTATGTGAAGTTCAGAGCAGCGGCACCCAAAGTTCGGGTAAGACTTGTGTGCAAACACTCGTTTGACACCAGACCGGATTGTTTTATTTGGCTCTTCCATAATTCAATTTTTATTTTTATGTGAATTTTTTTTGTTTGTTTGTTTTTGTTTCAGAGGCTCATTGAACAAGCCGAACAGCGATCTGACAAAATCCCAGAGTGAGTGATGGAGAATGTTTTGATTCATTTTTTAATAATTCTCCTTTCTATGCACATGCACTCCAAATGGCTGAGACCATATTTATTTTTATTTTTTATCATATAACAACGAAATTAAAATCACAAATGTTGTTTTGGCAACTAGCTAAAATAAAGTAGTTTTAATATTTTAATTAATTTTGAATATTTATTTTATTATTATTATTTTAATGGTTTGAATATTTTAGTTTCAGTTTTAGTTAACTATAATAACCCTGTTTTGGATCTTCTTGTTTCCAAACTTGTGATGAAACTGGAGCGAGTAAAGAAACTCATTTCAGGTTAAACACAATTCACCTAGATATGAAAACTCTTTTCATTTACTGTTGTTTTATTCTGACCCGGAATTATTAAACATGTCTTGACAGAATAATATTTATTTATTAGTTTATTTTTGTTTATTTATTTATTTTTCATTTTTATTTTATTTGTTATTAATTAGTTTTCATTTGTTTTATTCATGTTTGTTTTATTTTTTTAAATTATTTATTATTAATACTGTTACGACCCTTCCAGGCTGTTGATCATCTAGGGAGTGAGAAGGGGAACATTTTAACAGTTCCTTTTCCTGTCGTTAGTGACCACTGTGTAGCAATTGAGAATAAGACAAAACCCGAAACGTCAAGTGAAAACAATAATTTAATTAATATAAAGTAAGATGTACACTAATAATTCAGAATCAAATATTAACCCACAAATGAACAACCCCACACTAAATATACCAAAGGAAAAATTAACACAAGTCACAAATAGGTTCTGAGGGGGAGAACGAAGGGAAAACTGGATCGTGCCAAACAAAAGAAAGTAATATAATCAAAACGAGTCTTACTAAATCATTTCAAACTAATCCTAGACTAAAAGAAAAGATTAAAGGAAAAGTCTTCAACGTCCATGACGTCAGAATTCCCTACTCTCACTATCAAAACCAAAAATACAAAATGTGGCACAAACCCCTAACCTAGTGTATCTAGACAAAACAAAATTAACCTAAGTGTGCATTATGTATGTCACGTGACATCCTACCTAATCCCTTCGCCTCCAACCAGGTGAGCTCAACTTTGAAAGTTACTCAAAAGAGTTCCAACCTCCCAACTGAGAAGTTTACAAGGGTAGACCCAAAAGGCAGGATACACATGACAATACAAAATGCTAAAAACACAAACTCAGAAACAAAAAGAAACAAGCATACAAAAACAGGTCAGATTCAGAACAGGCAGTCAGTCTCCCGCTTTGCAGCCCCATGTCCCTTAAGTAGCGTGTTCACCAGGTGTAGAGCATCAGGCTGTTTGGAAGAACGCGCCCACACAGCAGATCAGCCAATCACGTCCTCAGGAAGGATTGACAGGTCAGGCAGCCAACCAGCACACGGCCTGTTAAAGGGACAGTGCAAGAGAAAAGAAAAACCCCACACAGAAAACAAGCAATAACCAAAAATACTCAAAACGTCCCAAGGGACGTAACAAATACATAAATTATTTTGTTCCTTTATAACTTATGTATTTATTTTATGTTTTAGTTTATTTTTGTATTTATTAAAGGTATACATTATATATAAGTTCTATTTATAAAACTTTTTTATTTCATGTAATTTATTTTCATTTATTTTATTTTAATTTATTTTAATTTTATATATTTTACTTCTATTTTATTTTTGTATTTATTTATTTTTATGTTTGTTTATTCATTTATTGGTTTTAATTTGTCATGAATCATGCTGCTTGGAAACAAACCGTCATGTGGTGTGTGTGTCTGTCAGGTATCAGCAGCTGCTGGATGAGATTCATCAGTGTTATCTGGACCAGAGGGAGGTTCTGCTCAGTCCCTGTATAAACTCCACCATCACAGATCTCACCAGCCAGAACAACAAGGATCACTGCGCTCTGGTGAGGGAGCCACATTCTGCCATACTTCCACACATCATGTGCTGATCATGTGACTTTTGTGTGTGTAGTTTTTCCTGTTATTTACAATGGATGATGGTGTTTAAATGAATGCAAAAATGTCTTGTTTCTTTAATCTGTCCAGTGACTTTCAAAAAGGGGTAAAGTGTGTTTGTTTGATTGAACAATATACAACCCGGATGTTTAAAAAAAAAAAAAAATCTACATTGAAACAATCAGTTATTAATTTCTTTTTTTGTTGTTGTTGTCCCTAGCTTCATGTTTGTCAAAAGTTGTGAATGTCCTGAATGACCATTTTTGCTTTTGTTTTTGCATTGTTTTGACTGAAAGTCTTCTCCAGATGTCATAAACGCTCTCACACTGCGTTCGTTTGTAAGGTTCAGCTGATGATTGAAGTTGTTGTTGTTTCAGGTGCGCAGCGGCTGTGCGTTTATGGTCCATGTGTGTCAAGACGAACACCAGCTTTACAACGAGTTCTTCTCCAAACCCACGTCCAAACTGGAGTGAGTAAAGAAACTCATTTCAGATTAAAGCAATACTTCACACAAACATAACTCTCATCATTTACTTTCATATTGTTCTGACCTGCAGCTGTTTTCTTTAATAAATGAAGCACAACATGTTAGACAGAATAATATTTATTAATTAGTTTATTTTTGTATTTTTTTTATTTCTTTATTTGATTTTATTAATTAGTTGCGTTTTTATTTTTTTATTTTGTTTATTTATTTAGTTATTTATTTTAAATAAATTAAAAACTATTTGTATTTATTGGTTTGTCTTTATATTTATCTTTATAATCTTTATTTTTATTTAATCAATTAATTTGTTTTAATTATCATAAATTATCGATTTATTAATTCGTTTTACATTTTGGTTTATATTTATTTACATTTTTACTTATTTATTTTTTTATTTATTAGCTTTTATTTATTTTATTTTGTTTGTTTTATGTTTTTTGGAGCCTATCAGGTTAAATCACCATCTACTTTTGTTGCATGGAAAACAGAGGGTTTGGCATTCTGTGTATTTTATTATTTATTTTCTATTTTCATTTTTGTCTGAACTATTAACCTCAGATTGTGACAGAATCAAGCTGTCTCTTTTTGCTTTTAAATATGTTGACATTATAATAACAATACTTGATCATATGTTTTGTGACAGTGAGCTTCTGGAGAGACTCTGCTTGTCCCTGTATGACGTCTTGAGGCCTCTGATCATCCACGTGGTTCATCTGGAGACGCTGTCTGAGCTCTGCGGCATCCTGAAGAACGAGATGCTGGAGGATCACGTCCAAAACAATGGTAAAACAAGCTTTCCTACCACAGGCGTCTGTTTATACAGTTAAAAACACTGTAGATATACAAGTCAAGTGAATTAGTTAGTGCAAAAGAAGCACTCAACCTGAATATTTCAGTGTCAGATTCATTTCTGTAATGATAAACTCTTATATTAATGGCATGTGGCAGATGGAATGCAATAAACGTCCCAAAAATAAGCTATATGAAACAAGAAAAATATTTTATATCTAGGCATGACCCAGTTGTTTTACAAGGTGTCTTTAGGTCACACAAGACTTACACGTGGATATTTATTAAAAGGTGAAGAAACCATTATGCCTTACTTGCCAAACAAAAATGAAGCATATTTTATTAGAGTGTACTGTTTTTAATGTAAATAGACAACGGTTTTATTCAAATTAACTGATTTATTTAAAAATGTATCACCTGAATGGATTTTAGAATTTTTGTCTAGTGTAGAATTGAAATGAACATAGCCTTGATGAGTTAAAAAGTGAATAAATAAATTAGTGCTGTCAAACAATTAATCGCGATTAATTGCATCCAAAATAAAAGTTTTTGTTTACATAATATATGAGTGTGTTCTGTATATATTTTATGTATATATAAATACAAACACATGCATGTATTTAAGAAAAATGTTATGTTTATATATTAAATATTTATATATAATAATATAAATAAATGTATATACATGTAAATATTTTCAAAATATATACTGTGTGTGTGTGTGTATTTATATATACATAATAAATATACACAGTACACATACATATATTATGTAAACAAAAATTTTATTTTGGATGCGATTAATCGTTTGACAGCACTAATATTTATTAAAAGGTGAAGAAACCATCATGTCTTACTTGCCAAACAAAAATGACAGTGAAGCATATTTTATTAGATTGTACTGTTTTTAATGTAAATAGACAATGGTTTTATTCAGAGGTGTGTTTAACTGATTTATTTAAAAATGTATCACCTGAATGGATTTTAGAATTTTTGTCTAGTGTAGAAAGAAACGTCTTTAATAACTTTTTGTTAGTTGTATACCTTGTGTAATTTAGTCTGAGATCTCCATGAACGTAGCCTTGATGCTGGCATGGCGTTAAAACTGGTTAGTTGGTGTGTGAGGTGTGATTGGTGGGTTTGTCTCAGTGGTCCAGCTGGGAGCGTTTGACGCCGTGGTGAAGCAGATGCTGGAGGACGTTCAGGAGCGTTTGGTCTACAGGACGCACATCTACATCCAGACGGACATCATCGGATACAAGCCTGCGCCCGGAGACCTGGCCTACCCCGACAAACTCCAGATGATGGAGGTCAGCTAACAGAGCACTGAACATCTGAACACTTCTGAGATGCTGTTAGTCCAGGAATGCTGCGGATAAATAAGTTTATGCTTTTTGATATTTATTTCGGCTAGTTGCCAATACAGCATTTCTCATTTTCTTTTAGTTTAACTTGATGTACTAAAGTAACAAAAACTTATTTATGTTCGTATGTAACACAACAAAACAAAATTGAAACTTGAACTAAAATTTATGTGGAAGCTGTAATAGTGTCTCAGTTATACTAAAATAATATTGCCTGGAAAGCCGGCTGTTTCCTTTAGGAAATCTATCCAGCTTTGAATTATTATTATTGTTGTTGTTGTTATTATTATTTATTTATTTTTGTCATTTAAACATTTTGCAAGTTTTTACATTTTATTTTATTTATTTTTTTATTTATTTAATTGTGTATTTTAATTTATTTTTCAATTGTTATATATATATATTTATTTTTTCATTTTTGTAGTTTATTTTATTTTTATTTTTTTTACTTTTTTTTTGGTATAATTGTTTAATTTTTTTTCAATAGTTTAATTTTTTTTTATTTTGTAATGCATTTATTTTTATTTCAGTTTGTATTCATTTTTTTATTTTTAAATGTATTTATTGTTTATAATTTTTAATATAATTTTAACATTTATTTCTGAATTTATGTGGATTTTTTAATTCATATTCACTTTTTCTTTTCTTTATTTATGCACATGCAAATCTAGTGAATTCTGCTCTATCTGTTACAGAAAATTGCTCAGAGTCTGAAGGAGGAGCAGATGAAGTTGAGCTCGAACAGCTCTTTCTCTGACGTGCAGCTGGAGGAGTCTGATAATAAGAAGCTCATCAGCTCTGGTGTGTGTTTGTGGTGACACAGTTTGTGTAATCAGTAGCTGGTCGTGGACGGCGCTGACCGTACGCTGTGTTTCTCCTGCAGATTCGCGCTCACACAGCACAGTTTCTCCTGCGGATCTTCACGGCATGTGGTATCCCACCGTCAGACGGACGCTCGTGTGTCTCTCCAAACTCTACCGCTGCATAGACGTCAGTTTCACACGCCACCACCGCTGCCTAATTCATCCTTACAAAATTAACAATTATGTTCATTTAATAATTAACCATTTATGAATGCAAAAACACCAATCTATAGTTTCCCAATGGCACTGTTTTAATAATTCATATGTATTAAGAATATTCAATAATTTAGGACCAGATTTTTTTTCTTTATCTGATCTTGTGTTTAGATTTTGATTCAATGTAGTAATTTAATTAAATTAAATCTCAATGTTTGATAGAGCACCAAACATGAATGTTTTGTCATCTTTTATTCACCCAAGGGTTATTGTAGTTAACTGAAACTAATACCATTTTCATTACATGAAATAAAATACACATTAACTGATATATATATATATATATATATATTATTTATTTATTTATTAATTTTTCCTCCAGTTAATGTGTATTTTATTTCATGTAATGAAAATGGTATTAGTTTCAGTTAACTACAATAACCCTTGGGTGAATAAAAGATGACAAAAAACTGGAGTGATGCTGAAAATTCAGCTTTGGTTTACAGGAATAAATTATATTTTAACGTATATTAAAATATGAAACTGTTATTTTAACTGCAATAATATTTCACAAAGTTGCAGTTTTTAAAAATATATAATATGATTACATGTATTTTATTTTAGATTACAACATTTCTTTAACCTGAAGTACTGAAATAATTGCAACTAAATAAATTTAAACTAATTAATAAAAATTCATAAAAACTATGCAGACATATTAAAAATAAAATCTAAAACTAATGAAATGACAAAAACACACAACAAAGTCATTAAAACAATCTTCTTTTTAAGTAACCACTATTATTAGTAGTAGTAGTATTAGAAGTATTGTTGTTTTTGTATTAACGAGCAGATATGATATTTTCAGAAATGCACCTTGTGAAAGACGGAAGATATGTGGTTTGAGATGCCATGCGAGCGAGTGAGTGATTGTTTTGTGTGGTGTGTCCTGTAGAGGGCGGTGTTTCAGGGTCTGTCACAGGAAGCTCTGTCTGCCTGCATCCAGTCTCTCCTCAAAGCATCGGATATCATTCAAAAGAACAAGGTGAGCGTTTATGCACCTGGATACAGGACAATCAGTCAGAAATGAGAAATTCACTCCACTATTGTAAATGACCCAGAAATGTTTTTTTTTTTTTTCATAATTTTCTTTTTTTTTCTTTTTAATTAATGTATGAATTTTATATAATTTTAAAATATATATATTTTTTGTAACTTTATTTTTATTTATGCATTCTGAGAAATGTATTCCACTATTGTTAATGATCCAGAAACAGCTTTTTAATTTTTATTGATAATTTTATTTTTTATTAATTCATGTATGATTTTATATTATTTTTTTGTAATATTTTTACTGTATTTTTATTTTTTATTTTATGTCCTGAGAAATTCATTCCACTATTGTAAATGACTTAAATTAGTTAATTAATTTATATTTATTTATTTTTAGTATTTTTTTTATTTCTATCTATCTATCTATCTATCTCTCTATCCTGAGAAATTCTTTCCACTATTGTAATTGTGACCCAGAAACAACATTTTACCATATTAAATTTCAAGTCGTTTTTTTTTTTAATTGCCTTTTGCACAGTACACATTGTTTCAAAGCAGCTTTACATAAAATCATGAAGTTATTGTTTATAATATAATATCATATCTTCATGCCTTATTGTCACATTTAGCAGATTAGGGATAGATGATAATAGTTACATTTTGCAATGATATAAACCATCAGACAGTTGAGATTTACCATATACTTTATGCTGCTTTACATGATTACATTATATGTGTTTAAACTCAAATATTATATATATCCAACTTTATATATTGAGCTGGCCGATAATATAGTGTCATTTTGCAATGATTTAAGCAATCACACTGCCGATATTTGTTGTACAGCATATATTGTTTTATGTAAGTACTGTGTATATATGCAAATAAAGTTTGATGTACTATTTATTCAACTTTAAATATATTGCTGGGTGATAATATAGATTGTCACAATATAAACAATCAAACGCTTGCGATTTTTAAATATTATATTGTGCGTATCTTTTTTGGTATATTATGTGTAACATTTGGTAAAAAACCCAGGATTCCTGCATGTGAAGCTTTATCAGAATCAGAAACGCTGGCTGAGGCAGGATTGGTCCGTCAGGTTTTAGAGGAGGTTTAGTTCCCGAGAGTAAACCGTGTGTGTGTGGATCTCATCAGACTGCTGTACTTTCTTCACAGACTCAAGTAGATGGGCAGCTCTTCCTGATCAAACACCTCCTCATCATGCGTGAGCAGATCGCCCCGTTCCACGCCGACTTCGCCATTAAAGAGATCTCTCTGGACCTGAAGAAGACCAGAGGTAACAGGTTTGGGTGGATTTGAATGGTTGTTGCTCTTTCTTTATAGATGTTCACAGCACTGACAGAATGAGTGTGACAGATCTGCATTTTATATTTTTAATACATATGCATATAAATGAGTGTTTTTCAGCATTTGAACACACAAATATCTAAAAAAAAAGACGTTCCCTCTAAACATGCATGAATGTGTGCGTAGTTTCAAGACTCTTGTTGTTGTTGATGTTTTGAAAGACAATACAGAATGTTTTGTTCTATGTAATATTTACTGGTTTGTTTCTCAATATGAGTGTAAACTGGCAAAAATTCATGTTTTTTGGGTAACTCGTTTAATGTCAAATCGACCAAATTTCAGACACTCAAAAATGTTTTATTTTGTTTATATTTTTTACTGAAGAAAGACTTAAATAGTGGTAATTGTGATTTAAGTGGTGATTTAAAAAAAAAAAAACATTTAGTTTCTGAAAAGGTTTCAGCTTACTCATGGAGCCATATCAAGATCCCAATATATCTGGAACTGAACCATAAAAGGCCATAAAATTGAAAATACCCAAAGAAAAGTTTGTTACAAACCAGAATCTTGAAGGCTATTGCGATTATCTTTAATGCTTCTTGAGTTACAGGCATGCAAACTTTGGAAAAAATACACAAAAAGTGCTTTTTCCCAATATGTAAACTGTCACTATTGGTATATAAAGCAACAATGATTGACAAAGTCAATAGATTTTACTAATAGACCTAACAATCTCTGTGTGAAAATAATATAATGATGCTGTCATTCTTCTAAAGTCATTACAAAGCCTGTAAATTGGCTCCAAATCTCTCGTCATTTTGACCCTCTTCTACAAAATAGTCAGGGCAACATTAAGGTCCACGCATCTCTGGAATCGAAAATTATTGGGGCTTAAAAATAAAGATACCAAAAGAAATTTTTCTTAAGAACCAACATCTAAAAGGATATTAAGATATCTTTAATACGTCTGGAGTTGCAGGCATGCAAACCTTGGGGGGAAAACACGAAAAGTGCTTTTTTTCCATTTTAGAACGGTCACCTTTGGCATACAATACGACAAAAATTACTAAAGTTAACAGATTTCATTAACAGACCTACCGATCTCTCTGCAAAAATAAAATAATGATGCTGCCATCTTTCTGAAGTTATTTTTACTTATTATTTTAAGTTATTATTCTGTAATTTGGCTCCAAATCTAAAACCAAGCAGAGGAAGATATATTTGAAAAGTCCAGGGTGTCCTTTTTAAAAAAACTCGAATGAAATTCACAGAAGAGAAACACAGAATTGCATAATGAGTCTATACTGGAAGCTGGTGAATGAGCAGCATATGTATTGACTGTGAACGGATGAAATGTGTGTGTGTGTGTGTAACAGCAGTAAAGCGCCACCAGATGGCAGAACAACATTTGTTTTTCTCCGTCCTCAGACGCAGCTTTCAAATTCCTCAACCCCAAGGCTGTGCCCAACTACTTCCGTCTGAACAGCCATAACGCCATCCTTGAGTTCCTGCTGGAGGTAACGTCAGACCCTCGCACCTGATTCCTGATCTGTAGTGAATGATTAATGACTCATCATAAGCTAATGCTTTCACACCAGGGTACGCCGGAGATAAAAGAGCACTACATCGACTCGAAGAAAGACGTGGATCGGCACCTGAAGTCCAGCTGTGAGCAGTTCATACAGCAGCAGACGCACATGTTTGTGGGAAACCTGGAGGAGTTTCTCACCAAGGTCAACATTCACTCCTAAATTCTCACTCGCGCAGAGCATTATGGGTCGGCAACAGTGCTGGGTAGTAACCGATTACATGTCATCTGGATTACGCTATCAGATTCCAAAAATTAATTACTTGGAATATTTTAAAATACTAGTAATCAGATCACATTTACTTTTTTATTGATTACATGTTTACATATTATTCACATGGTCACATGACTAACAGGTATAAAATTTCATATTTTAAGTCTTTTATTTTGATTGAAAGATGTCATTTAACATTTTTATGATTTCATTTATTAAATTAGCTTTCCATCAAACTCAGAAACCCACTGCAGTTCCTTGACAAACCCCAGTTTGGGAAACCTTGGCTAACATAATGTTATGTTTATTGAATATTTAATGAATATATGTATATATATATATATATATATATATATATATATATATATATATATATATATATATGTCTAATTTTTTTTAAATATGGTACAATATTATCGTCTTTAAATCAATGTGATAAACGCATTACATCAAAAGTAATCAAAAAGTAGTCTGATTATATCATCAGAAATGTGTACTAACTCATATATATTTATTTATTATTATTATTTAATTTTTTTTCATGCATTATACAAATTATAGTTTTAGTAATACAAACTTATTAATACAAACTGTATTTGTGATGTTAAAATTGTTTAATTTAAATAAGCATAATACACTACATACTACCATGACATGAAATATATATTTGTTTTTGCTTTTTGCTTTTTTTTTTTTTTTTTACACAAATGAGAAGTTAGTGTACAAATGTGCTGAAATTTAATTTGTCCTGAAAATACAGTGCTTTATTTTTGTGCAATGCTTTATTTTCATTAGGTAACATATATTTATATATTTTTCTCAAATTCCCAAATTTATGTCAAATGCAAATATGAACGGTGCGTAGTGAAGATTATTGAAATATTTCAAGTTAAAATGTGGTTTTATATATTTAGTCTTTTAGTTTTCGTCTTAACATTGTATAATTATGAGCTCAGTTTGGTGTTTTGGGGTAAAAACCAAAGTTCCCATCACTCTTTCTAATCGCAGGTAGCAGCTTTAAAAACGATGGCTGTTCAAGGAGGACCGACGTACAACCTCTCGCAGCAACCCTGGGCTCAGCCGGGTGAGTCGCCAATTAAATGTTTCATCAACTTCTAATTATCTAATAATTAGCTCTAATTAGCTGTTTGATTACACTGAATGATCTGCTGCGCAGCTAGAAACACTTTTATATCGTTGAAGTGTGAATTTCACTGATCGAAGTGTAAAAGGCATGATATTAATGTGAACAAAGAAAGATGATTGTTTGAATCTCATGAAAACATGATTAATAATATGCATTATAATATAATATTTATTAGTAGTAGTATTACTATTATTATTGTATTATTAATCAAATTTATCTTACATTATGTATATGCTTACATTACATTAAAAATCATTATTTATATATAAATAAAAATTAATGTTATTTAATAAAAATTATATATGTATGAATGTATGTGTATAAAATATTTCATAAATATAAAATAGAATATAATTTTGTTTTTCTATGTTTATTCTTTTGAAATACAGGTAATGCAAATGGTATATATATATATATTTGGTTTTGTTAAAATTGTTTAATTTTTTTCCTAAATTAGCATGAATTTAAGGCACTAGATACTATCAACATAAAAAATCTTTATTTACATTTTCTGCATTACACTAATGATAATTTAGTGTGAAAATGTGCTAAAAAATCTTGTTAGTACTGAAAATACAGTATGCTTTTTTTTTTTTTTGGGTGAAATAAAGCCCCTACATGTTTTTGACAGATTTTGTAATATGCAATTACACCATAATGAGGCAGAAATAATTTTCACAAATAGAGCTGTATGACTGGGTGTGTTGTTTTGAAGTTTTTGCACTTTTGTTTTCTGTACTTAGCCAAAATCAATGACGTTGTGATGGCCACCTATCGCATACTGAAGAACAAGCTGCCCGGCACCTTACAGAGCATGTCTTTATATCTGGCCAATAAGGACACAGAGTTCATCCTGTTCAAGCCCGTCAGGGTGAGTATCACACCCAGCATCTGCCTGTGTTGTTTTCTTAATTTTATTTTTTAAGTCTGTATTTCTTAAACCTAATCATAAAATACTAATTATGTAATCAAGTCTGGGTTTATGCTGACCTTTTTCTGAACTTTGCTCCCTTTGGTTACAATTAAAATGAAAAGTAGTACTTATTAATTTGTTATTTATTCATATTTTAAAGTAATAATGATATTAGTATTTAATATTTGAATTAGTTTTGTATTTTTTTTAAGTAAATTAAGTTAATTTTAGTAATTTTGTTGGGTGTTTTAGTTGTTGTTTTTTTAATGCCTATTAAGATTATTTTTGTTCTCCATTTTTCATTTTAGTACTTCAGCTTATTTTATTTAAGTTAGTTGTGACAGCAAAATTTCTCATTTTTTAGTTTTTTTTTTTTCATTAACATTTAATGTATTTTTTTGGTATTTTTAGTTTTGGTCTTAGTTAACAACAATAACAACAGCCTGAAAATCCAGTTTAAAACCATGCAAACACACTGATAGGATGTTTTGGAGAAAGCTCAAAATGTTCGTCTTATAGAATGGCAAATGGCAACGGTTGCTAAGGTAGAATTGGTCATTAACTTTTTAAGGCGGAGCTAAGCAAAGGGTCAATTGCCCATAATGCAATGCTCACCCAGCAGAATAATGATAAGAAGAAGTGCACTGAATCCAGTCAATCACATGCTGTTTCAGAACAACGTCCAGCAGGTGTTCCAGAGACTGCATGCGTTACTGCAGGAGGAGTACAGCGGCGAAGACCTGCAGATCATCGCATGTCCCTCCATGGAACAGGTGCTTATCACACCCAGCTTACACAAATGTGTTCCCATCAAGTTATGAAAATGTTACTTCTAAATAACATTCAAAACATTCCTTCAGAGAAAACAGTAAGGGAGCATTCCATTTGATCTTTTCGCAAACATTGTAGGAATGTTACTTTTGAATTTTCTAAGAGCCGTCTACTTAGTACCAGCTAGTTAGTAATAACGTTGAGAAACAAACCGTTTAGAGAAAGTTATCAAAGATCAGAAAACTTCGAACGAGCGTTCTGCTCACGTTGCAGGATGAATGTTTGTTTGTAACTTTTTTATTTTTTTTGTACTAATGTTTACAGAACATTATTAAATATTTTGGGAATGTTACATTTGAATGTTCCCTGAACCATGTGAAGCCAGTAAGTATTAACATTTAAAAAGGTTTGACACATGTGCAACTAAAATGTTTCAGAAAAATGTTCCATGAACAAATATATATATGTGTTAGTTAGTTATTTTATTATTATTTTTTTTGTGCTAACGTTTTTAGAATGTTATTATTATAGACCAGATATGAACATTCTACTAACGTTACTAAAAAGTATATTTTTTTTTTTAAGATTTATTTTTGGCGTTTTTTTGCCTTTTATTAGGATAGGACAGTATGTAGACGGGAAGCAAAGTGGGAGAGAGATTTTCCTTGAACAATGTATAAATAAATAAAGGGTTTTTAAAAAATGTTTTTATTAAAACCCAATGTCCGTTTGCATGAACTGCTTAGAATAGTCTTAAAAGTTAGTCATGTAATGTTTTCTGCAAATTGGTCAACTTTTTGAAGTCCGTTACATTAAAACATTGGTCTAATTTGAATCCAAAAAGTAAGTCTGATTACCACTTAGTTAAAGGCAGGGTGGGTGATTTGGTTCAAAAACATTTTCTGTTATGCTGGTTAAAATCTGTTCGCATCCTGATAGCGATCACTAAGTTCAGTGGTCTAAATGTAATTATATGTATCGTCTGTGGAAGGCATAGGGCCATAAAATGTTCGTCCAATCATATCCTTCTTTCCGAGGGCTACGAT
This sequence comes from Onychostoma macrolepis, assembly GCF_012432095.1. Taxonomy (NCBI): domain Eukaryota; kingdom Metazoa; phylum Chordata; class Actinopteri; order Cypriniformes; family Cyprinidae; genus Onychostoma; species Onychostoma macrolepis. The sequence goes on from NC_081163.1 coordinate 2,310,237, forward strand.
AGGCTGTGCTACCTGCCTGTCAATGTACAGCAGTGACCAGAATTATTACAACACTAGTATTTTCAGCAGCTAAAAATGGTTTTAAGTCAGTTATTTCTATCTTTTGCTGCAGTGTGTCAGTAGGAAATATCAGTTTACATTTCCAAACATTCATTCTGCCATTAATTGTAATAATCCAGTGAGATTTGACAGAGATCTGATCATCATCAGTCTGTCTGGAGTGACATGAAGAAACAGAACAAACTGAGACAGACTCAATCCAGAAGAACTGTGCCAACGTCTCCAAGACGCTTCAAGAAACCTACTTGTAACGCTACAGTACTGTTAAAAGTTTTAGGCGCTTGTGTAAAAATGCTTTACAGGTAGGTTTCTTGAAGCATCTTGGAGACACAGTTCTTCTGGAAGTTCATAACTTTGAAAGAATATGAGATATAATTCATTTTTCTGTGGTAATGTTTAGAGAACGTTATCAAAGATCAGATAACTTCGAACGAATGTTACTGGAAGGATGTTGTTTGTAACTTTGAGAGAACATAATGTATAAATAATGTTTTTGCGGTAACGTTTTGAGAACGTTATTAAAGACTTTGAACGAACGTTATACTAATGTTCCTGGAAAAATGTTAGCGGGAGGGCTGTAAATATCCATTTTATAATCAAAGTAATTTCTTTTTCCCCTGCCATCTAGATAAATCTGCTGCTGTCTGTGAAATAGCCCTGGACTCAGTGAAGTTCTTCCACCTTCGGACCACGTCAGCTTCCAGAAGATTCTGGAGATAAACACGTCTTTATATCTAAAGACAGAACGCGACCCATTCCGAGCCCTGAACACTAAAGACGCTCTGCTGCAGGTGCTTGGTCTGGTTCTTCTGTTTAGCATTGATACGAAATCAGTTTGTACAGATTGAAATGAAACCGCTTCTGTGCTGAGTCACATGGCTGTTGGTCTGCAGGGTCACATCGGCACAAACACACGTGATCCGCTAGGGGGCGCTGTGTGTTTGAGGCAGATTTCTCAAGGAGAAAAGAGCAGAACTAGATCGATGAGAGAGCAAATAACTGTACAGGTGAAGGAAATGATGTGCATAACATATTTATTATTATTTTTAAAGGAATATTTCACTGAGAAATGTGTATTCTGTTATTATTTAGTCACTTTCATGTCATTTAAAGGGACAGTTCACCCTAAAATCATGTCATTCCCAACCTGCTTGCAAACCCTGAACACAAAAGAAGATACTGTGATCACCAAATACTTTCGGCTCCCATTTCATCTTTGGATGGATTATCCTTTTAAAACCTGCATGCTACCCTTTTTTTTTTTTCTGATGAACACAAAAGAGGTTTGTTTGAAGAATGTTCATGCAGCTCTTTTACATGAATTTTTACAGTCAAAAAACACCATAAAAAAACTCAAAGCATCCATATGACTTGTGCATTATATTCCAAGCTGTAATATCTTTTTAAACATCCATGCAGGTTTGGAATGATATGAGGGTGAGTTAATAATAACATAATTTTCATATTTAGCTGAATTGTTTCTTGAAGCTCCCCTGTATGCATCAGGCTAATTATGCATTTCCTCGTTTTCTTCCTTCGTTCTGGGAGTTTAGTTCATCTTCTGTCAAAAACATCCTCACTTCTTGGGCTTTTTGTACATGCATCTATAAGTTTGATATAAGATTGGCTTCCTGTTTGACACGAATGACCCTTTTCTGTTTCGTTCTGTTGGAGTGATTGTAATGAATTCATAACTAAAGCTGAAGGTTTATTACACGTTTTTCCTGACGAGCGGTGATTCATTCCTGTAGTTTTTCTAAATAAATGCACACATGTTCACAAATTCTCCAAGAACTGAAAGGCATGAAGTTTTACAACGTGGAAATGAGATTTAGCTCATTAAACATTGATTAAAACCTTTATAAAAAATAATAAGCTCTTTTTTTTTTGAATGGTGCTGATTTAGGGCCAGCATAAATCTTCATTTTCTGGTGCATTCTGGGAATGGCATTTCCCTTGATTTAGTAAGAGCTCAACTCTCTGCCCTTCAACCTCGCAGCTGAAGAGAAGAACTTCAACACTTTCTGAATGCCTTTTATTCCTAACCTTTAACTGCAATAATGCGCTACAGTAGCTGATGCTGATTTATGAAACTAATACTTCTGTAAAGCAGACTTGGAGTTGGAAAATGAGCCTATTTTCAAAAATAGTGGAGTGTTCCTTTAAACATGCTTGATGAGCAAACAGGATAGAAAACTAAAATGTTACGTTAAAAATGCATTCAGTTTGAATAATCGAGTAATCGCACCTGATTATATATATTTACAGCAGAAGGCAGCATTATAAAGACTTTTCTTTGGCATTTTATTAGTAGTAGTATTTACTTTTATTGCTCATATTAATGTTAGAGATGTTATGAAACACTAAGTATTCAAAAAACATGAATGATTCTTCAAATTGTATATGCTGGTTAAATTAAGTAAATCGTTTCTATGCAATTACAATACAACTGTCTTAAATGTTTTGTTCAACCAATTTAATAGATTGACGTTTTTCTGTCAGATGATGGCATGTTAAGGACAGTTATGTTCAGGATCGTATAGGGTGGATGTAGTCCCAACACAAAATGATTACGGTAAATTTTACTCATTTTACTCATGGATTGAACATAAAATTAAGTTCAAGAATTGTGTTACTTGAGCTCATTTTAGCAAAATAATAAATTAAAAACAAAATAATAAAAATAATAATAATAATAATAATTACAAAGTAAAATATAAATAACAAATAATAAAGAAAATAAACAGCAAAAGTGTAGTAGTATTTTATTAATACATTCAAATTTGTATATATTCCTTTTTCATTTTGAGTTAAAGTACATTTTTAAAGTGTGTCTGTATATATATTTTTTAATTAGTTTTTATTTCAGTTTGTCATTTTAGTACATCGTTAAACTAAATGAAAATTAGAAATATTGCATTGACAACTATAGCTTTATATAATTTCTTATGTTAAATACATATTTTTATATTATACAGTTTTTATTTTTTTAAATAATTTATTTAATATTTATAATGTTTAATTTTATTTCAGTTGTGGGTTTTTAATGGTTCTAGTTTAAGTTTCAGTTAATAAAGAAAGTGATCAGATGCGCAATTTTAACATTTTTATACATTCCTTTTTCAATTTTAAATTTGTAGTAGTTATGTGTTTTTGACATGTATACATAGGTTTTTATTCATTTTTATTTCAGTTTTAGTTATTTTATTATGTCAAGTTTTATTTCGATTTAGTTTTTTTAAATGTTTTTTTTAAATATTTCAGTTATTTCATTTAACATTTTATTTCAAGCAACAAGTTTTTTATGGTTTTAGCTTAACTGTGAAAGAGAAAGTGATCAGACCCACCATTTTCACCTGCTGGACAACAAAAGAGGTAAAAGCTAAAAATCCCACAGACGTACATTGAGACCTGAGCCACATCTGTAGACCACAAGATCACGGGACGAGAAGAAACGTCCCAGAAACGGACAAACGCAGAAATGTATCCTCTTGCACAGTTCAGCGTTGATTGCTGTGTGGTGTTTGTTTTGGCACGGGTCTGTGATGTGGCCAGATGTTGATGCATCACCTGAGCTCTGTCCGCTCCTGCACATCTCTGACCACATCCTTACAGGAAATCAGCCTGTGTTTACATGCATGGAGGGAGAAACACTGGGAGTCATCTGCTGACTGAAGAGATCCGGATAAGCTCTCGTGGCGTTACACAAAGTGCTATTTTTATTGACAGAATTGCAGTGCTCCGGTTTAGTTTGTTACTGCTGTTAATTAGTTGTTTTTGTTTAATATTAAATCAGCCTATTTTAGGCCATTTTAAAGGAATAATTCTCTAAGAATAGTTCAGATTTTTGTAACTTGACAGAATAGCACTATGCCTCTGATTGCTTCGTGTGAGGAACGGATCAAATTTAAGCTTTTATTCACTGATGATCTTGCCCTAAAAACTTTAATAACTCTTGAAAATAAATTTTTATTTTTTTTTTTTTTTTATATATATTTTATTTAATACATTTTATTTAATTTAAGTTTTTTCAAGTTACATTTTTATGAATTTTATTATAGTTTTAGTTGTTTTAGTACATCAAGTTAAACTGAATGAAAATGAAAATGTTGCTGTATCAAATAAATGAAATAAGGTTTTTTTTTTTTTATATATATTATTAACATGTCTATTTTTTTCAAGGGCAAGTCTAATATAATTTTAAATCTAATATTTATATTTTATTTTATTCCTACTTTATATTTTAGCCCTCTGGGGTCTGAGGGTGTTTTGGGGGCCTGGAGAAGTTTTGCCATGCCCTGACGTTTGTGCTTTTTTCAGTTGCTTATAAACACATTAATGGCTAAAGTTTAATAACACTGTAATCAGCACAAACTGGGCTACAATAATATGTGAGCAGCATGTGTAGACATGATTGTTTCTGAGAAAACAACGTTTATGCATGCGTAGTGAAAAACTAAAATTTTAAAGTCACTGAAATAAGGCCATCAAACACATACAGATCATTTGTTCACAAGACGTTTGAGAACTGGATCTTGTAGTCTAGAGTTATTTGCTTCAAAATGATGTGAAAATCATCTTATTCACTCATTCACAGAAAACAATATATTGATTTAAATTTTAATGTTATTACGGTTTTAGTTATTTTAGTACATCAAGTTAAACTGAATGAAAATTAGAAATGTTGCCTTGGCAACTAGCTGAAATAAAATACGTTTAATTTAAATATTTTATTAACATCTAATATTTTATTTTATTTCAGCTTTATTTTCATTAACAAAAATATTTTTAGTTTTAGTTAACAATGACAGCACTGGTATAAATTGCAAAAAAAAAAAAAAAAAACTGATTATATTTTATTCTATTTCAATTTAAATATTTTTAATTAATATAACAAACTGTACATTTCACAGCATTTTGCTGTAAAATTACATATAATGTGAAATGTCCCATTAGATCTATTACAGCTTTTCACTATATATTTTTAAAAAGCTTACTGTTACCAAACAGGTTTTTACTGTAGTATTTAAACAGGCTATATGTCATGCAACATATTTGTATTGTTACATTAATTGAAGTTAAATGTCTTATTCTCTGATGTGAGAGGAGTTTGCTGTCCTTCAGTGGATCGAGTCTGGAGTGATTTCATCGGTCTGTGATGCTGATGCTGATGCTGTGAACTGAAGGAACTTCTCAAGGCCGGAGGAACGGGTTGGATGGACGTGAACATGTGGCTGAAGGTCTGACGCTTTGCATGAACCTTCAAAGCACTGAGATCCCCTTTCAGACGATATAAATCAGCAGCCACAGCTGTAACTCCAGCGCAGCAGCCTGCTGAAGGACACAAGGTTAGTCTCTTCAAAGTCTGATTGGAATAAAAGAAGATGGAATATTATTTGCAGAGGATTTGTGTTTGAATCACACTCAGTCGGTGCAGTGCCAGTCTCATCTGGGTTTGCTTCAGGGCTCAATTTTACTTTTGACATCCATAGGTGAACCAAAACTGTACTGAAATGAATACAAAAGTGTAAAAGTGCAAGCAAATGCATGTGGACATAACGGCAGACAACAGACATTTCATTGTTTGAGCAAAATTATTGCTAGGGATAATTTAGTAGTGGCTGGATATTATAGGGACATTTCACAGCATCTCAACTAAATTCTACACCATTGAAAATCATAACAATTGATGTCTGATTTTGGAAAATATAGTTCTCTCCTTAAATATGAAGAGCTCAAACAACAGATTAATGACTTACTCCAAATTTCACAAAAAGCTTATGGACGTAATTATAATGTAAATCAAACACTGAAGTGAGTTACTGTTTTTGTCACTTCTGAGGAAGATTCGTTCACTTGTTTGGCAATGCTAGCTAAATTTCACATAGCCTACATAAACAAAAATCTGGATCTAAATCTCTTTTCTTTATTCAAAGTTGATCTAGAAAAGTACATGGAAACTATTCAAAGTTCTGTTCATCCTAAAGCAGTGAAAACCATAGTTTTACTATGGTATTTGTAGTAAAGCTGTGGTTTGTTTAAAGGGTAAATTTTCTTTGTATTTATATTTGTGTATACTTTCTTTTTATCTTTGTTTTGTTTTCATAACTGTGCTTTTTTAATGGTTTGAGGCTACTGTTTAATAAAAAAAAAAGAAAGATTTGCGCTCTGAAGTCCCATCTGAAACTACGTCACATATGTTCCTCTCACCGTCACAGCATGGAAATACTAATAAAACTTAGTTTTGGAAAAATACTTTGCATTACAAATCTTTATATTATTTGGCTTTCTATTAATGCAATACAATGAATCCCAGCCGTCTACAGTCTCCCCGTGGCTTACATCATTAGCAGTTTAGCATTTAGTGAGTAATTTACACCAAAACAAAAAGATAATATCTGTGCTTTCATGTCTGAAAACATTATTTTTGTCTTACATTTCATAATAAATCTGAAGTCCCATCTGAATAATGATTTGCGAACCATCATTTCAAATCAGGACTTCGGAGCGCGGATTGCGAATCATTCAATTCGTGAAATGATTCGCGAACCCGCTCCGAAGTTCTAATCTAAATCAAATGATTCACGAACCTGCTCCAATGTTCCAATATGAATCAAAGTTTCGCAAATCCGTTCCGAAGAATCCACTCTGATGTTCCGATAAGAATCAAAAGATTCGCAAACCCTCTCCGAAATTCCCAACTGAATCAAAAGATTCGCAAAACCCACTCCGAAGTTCCGATCGAAATCAAATGATTCACGCTCCGAAGTCCATTCTGAATAATGATTCGCGAACCATCATTTCAAATCAGGACTTCGGAGCGCAGATTGCGAATCATTCAATTCGTGAAATGATTCGCGAACCCGCTCCGAAGTTCTAATCTAAATCAAATGATTCACGAACCTGCTCCAATGTTCCAATATGAATCAAAGTTTCGCAAATCCGTTCGAAGAATCCACTCTGATGTTCCGATAAGAATCAAAAGATTCGCAAACCCTCTCGAAATTCCCAACTGAATCAAAAGATTCACAAAACCCACTCCAGTTCCGATCGAAATCAAATGATTCACGCTCCAAGTCCATTCTGAATAATGATTCGCGAACCATCATTTCAGATCGTGACTTTGTGATTCCTTCAATTCATGAAATGATTTGTGAACCCGCTCCGATGTTCTAATCTAAATCAAATGATTCACGAACCTGCTCCAATGTTCCAATATGAATCAAAGTTTCGCAAATCCGTTCAAGAATCCACTCTGATGTTCCGATAAGAATCAAAAGATTCGCAAACCCTCTCGAAATTCCCAACTGAATCAAAAGATTCGCAAAACCCACTCCGAAGTTCCGATCGAAATCAAATGATTCACGCTCGAAGTCCATTCTGAATAATGATTCGCGAACCATCATTTCAAATCAGGACTTGGAGCGCAGATTGCGAATCATTCAATTCGTGAAATGATTCGCGAACCCGCTCAAGTTCTAATCTAAATCAAATGATTCACGAACCTGCTCCAATGTTCCAATATGAATCAAAGTTTCGCAAATCCGTTCCGAAGAATCCACTCTGATGTTCCGATAAGAATCAAAAGATTCGCAAACCCTCTCCGAAATTCCCAACTGAATCAAAAGATTCGCAAAACCCACTCCGAAGTTCCGATCGAAATCAAATGATTCACGCTCCGAAGTCCATTCTGAATAATGATTCGCGAACCATCATTTCAGATCGTGACTTTGTGATTCCTTCAATTCATGAAATGATTTGTGAACCCGCTCCGATGTTACGATCTAAATCAATTGATTCGCAAACCCGCTCTGAAGTCCTGACCTAAATTAATGTAATAAATATTTGAGAAATTGTTGTATCTGATTGCTTTAGTCTATATAGAGAGATAGTCCATGTAAAAAGAGCAAAAGGGAGAAGCAGATGAACACAAAACAGCAGAACAACATAAAGTTAAAGAGAGTACACTTTATCATTCAGCTGAATGTTTGAAACACTTCGGCTCTTATATGTTCTTACTCCGCTCATGTATTAAATGTGCTTCCTTGAAAGAGTACAGTTTTCTTGTGTATTTCTTTAACTCCTCAGCTAATATCAATGGTATGAACTATTTCAGATGTGGCTGAAATTACAACAGTGATTGCACATACACACATTTAATTGTTTGATCAATTATTGCTTGGGACAGTTTAATAGTGGCTGGATATTGGTAGGGACATGTCATAGCATCCCTACTAAACTCCTTGACCGTAACAGATGAATTTTCACCAAAATCCTGAAAAGTTTTATTGAATGCATGACATTTGTCAACAACAACAACAAAAACATCCTTGAAGTGTTTCTTCCTTTTAAAACTCAAAAACTCTAGTTATTCTGCTCTTCCAGCCCTGCATATTATTATATGGTTAGTTGCATTGTATTATTTGCATTTGTGGTTGTGTTTTCTCACAGACCGGCGCTGTGTTTCGGTGTCGTGACCCGCGAGTGCAGCAGCGCTGATGTACGGGACGGACGGGATAAATCCATTAGGATGATAGCATGTTGATTGGCCCCTGGAGGTAAAGATGGCTGGCGTATTTGGCTGTCTGTGCTTGTCCTTCATTACAATGGAGATGAATTCACCAGCTCCCACTAAGCAGATTACGACAGCGACATTTCCAGAAGGGAAGCTAATTATGTTAACGGACGGACTCGAACTCGCCTACCTTAACACTTCATCGAATCCTACCACAAATCCAATCCACAAACCATTAAAGCTGTGCATTTCTGTGCACGTCACATCGTAAAATGCAACCTTTGATTATAACTCTTTGATTTGAATATTCAGCCTTAGATTGTAATTGCATAATTACGATATTCATCCTCTGAAGGTGACGCTTTTCTGACGCAGCGTGGGTTTTCTGCTCGGTCCGGTGTCAAAGGGCTCATTATTACAGTAGGGAGGATGAAAATGAGCTTCAGGAGCTCTTTTGTTTCATGAATTGGCGGCTCGGCGAGGAAACGGATCAATATTCCTCTCGCAAACCTCGACTTGAAGTGAATTTGCTCAGTCTGTGATTGAGTGTATTATGAAAAGATAAGAAATGTTCCTGAGCTGGTGAAGTTGTGACAAAAGGTGAGCGATTTGGATGAAATCTCATTAGCACGTCTTTTCTCTGAGAGAGAGTGAGAGAATCGTGGAGCGAGTTTGTGCAGCTGCATGGCGTCGTAACAGCAGAGATGATGGGAAAATGTGAGAGTTTGTAGAAGTGCTTACATTTCCACCGTCTGTATTACTCCTTGAAGATAAAAGGCAGCTTTGTAACCAAAAAAATATATATATATGCAGAATTATCACAGATCTTTTCAACTTCTAATTGCTGCACCTTAGTGTTTCAGCCCATCTTCACTTGCTGCTCATTAAGTGTACGATTGATTTAAATGTTCCTGTCGGTCAAAATATCCAAATCAATCTTTGGTCTTCTGTGCATTTTATTTTATTTTTTATTATTTTTTTGTGTGTTAATTTAAATGTAATTAATTTAATTTTGTTTTATTTTATTTTATTTTATCTTTTATTTTAATTTAATTTATAATTTAGTTTAATTTAATAATTTATTTCATTTTAATTTTGTTTTGTAACTTATTTTATTTGATTGTTTTATTTTATTTTTATTTAGTTTAATTATTTTATTTTAATGATTTATTTTATCTTAGTTTAGTTGTTATTCCCCATTTGTGTCTATTTTATTGTAAAATAATACACATACCAAAGCACAGCATTATTGCTTCTATAAAACAGTGACAACAGCATTAGGATAAAAGTTACAAATGTTTAATATAATAATAATAATGCACATAATTATATACATATAATAAAAATAATTGGAATAAACACAGAATGTCTTTATAAATCATGTTAAGTCAACTTTAAATCAAAATGCAATTTTTCTAAAAAAAAAAAAAAAAAAATATATATATATATATATATATATATATATATATATATATATATATATATATATATATATATATATTATAAATGTTATTTATTATGAATAATAATGAACTAAATAAAGATAATAAATAAATTGCATGCCAATATTGCTATTGTGATAAATGAATGTAAGTATTTTCATGATCTTTAATCAAATTGTAATAACTTGCTTCACCTCTGAGACAACTTTCCATTTCAGCTGATGTCATCAGTCCTTCCTCCAATCATGTGACTCCATTCCGGTAGGTAACGCCTACTTTTCATGGTCCGGTTAGTTGTCTAAATTAGTAAAGTAGTTAATCGCCTCTACATTGCTGTCATTAGTCGGTTTCCCTCAGAAATGAGTCACATTACACCAGTAAAACGGCTTGTGACAGGTATTTCAGGTTGAATTGTCAATCTAATTGTCCTTTACAAATAAATATCTGTACAGGGTTCTGGTCAATATTCTCTCAGAAGCTCTGCACAAAGGGCTCATGAAGGAAGGCAGATCCTCACAAATGAACGGATTACGACTCATTTATTGGCCGGCTGGAAGTGAGCAGCAGAGTTTGGCTTTTCTAAATGAAACACTGCTTGTTTTCGCATCTCATTCTCCAGTATCTCTTCAGACTCGCTCAAGGTAACCGCCGGAGATGAGTTTTTATTGGTGCTGTTTGAGAGTATGTGTGTTTGGACGTGTTGACAGTCCTGTACTTGATTTACAGTATCTCCGGGTTTGACCTGCTCCTTACGCTTCGCTCTGCCCTTGAATGAAAGAAACCATTCACTCAAAAATTAAAATGAAAATCAATTCCTCGCCCACATGTCCTTCCAAACCTGCTTTTTCTTTCTTATGTGAGAAACACAACTCTTTCTTGCACTGTAACACTGTAAAAAGGAAGTATTATAACAGTAGTCCATATTATTTTATGTTTGATAGTTTTTATTTATATTTTTGATTATATTTTCCATTTTAAATTAGATTTTAGTTAAAGTTTTAGCTATTTTGTTGTGTTTTTGATATTTTTATTAGTTTTTTATTTTATTTTATTTTATTTTGTATTTATTAAGTAAAGCACATTTATTACACGGTTAATTCAAACTGCTTTACATAATCTATTTAATCATAATAGATGCGTAAGAAATAAAAATGACAATAAAAGCAAAGAATAAAAAAGGATTTTAAAAATTGTTGTTTTAGTACATCAGGTTAAGTTAAAGTGCCCCTATTATGGATTTCTGAAAATGATCTTTCATGCAGTGTCTAACAGCTCTACGTGAATGAAAACATCCTGCAAAGTTTTAAATCTGAAAGTGCACCGTGTATAAAGTTATTGTCTCTTAAAAGAAAGAGTCGACTCTGAATCATTGAAACGAGTCTTTTTTAAAACGAATCCCAAAATCAGATTAGGATCACGCAAAGGAGGGGTTTGGAAAAATGAATCATTGAACGAATCGTTTGGGAGTCGTTGAGCAAGTAAGGTAAAAATAAATGCATATTATAAGAAAATGAAAGTGTTTTTTGACCTTGCATGCATGCCAACCTGTTGTTGGGGACTCCCAAAACCACAATATGAACCTTTCATTACCCAAAATAGAGGCACTTTAAATGAAAATGAGAAATGTTGATAGAAACCAGCTGATTTTTAAAAATTGTTTCATGTTTTAATTTTAGATTGTCAGTGTTCATTTAAATTTTACTTTACGTTTTATTAATTTAAGTGCTTTTGTCATTTTTATTAGTGTTTTTAATATTTATTTTTAAATTTGTAATATTTATTTTAGTAATTTTATAACAAACTTATTTTATTTCATTTGCAACATTTCTAATTTACATTTAAGGTTTTTAAGTTTGTCTAACATCAATTTAAATCTAATATTTATATTTTAATTTATTTCAAAAATAATTTAATAGTTTTGTTAATGATAACAACACTGGTGTAAATCGCAACAACAACATCAGTGTCTATATATACATCCATCCATCTATATCTACATCAGTCAGTTTTGTCAGTGACTTTTTTTTTTTTTTTTGTAAAATTAGCTTCTTTTTTTTTCTTTTTTTTTCTGCAAGGAGTTCTCATATAGTATAATCAGTCACATGACATTTACGGATAAAGTGATTGGCTCAAAATAATGTGTCTGGAACTGTGTATCCATAAGCAAAGATGGCAGTATGATTAAATATTGCAAAAACACAATTTTTAATGCAAGGTAAGAAGTATTTATTACTGTAATTTTCCCAATTCAGTCTTCATTAGCAAGTGTGCCAGAATTGACTGGGTTTGGGCCGAGAAATAAAACAAGACTAGAAAACTACCAGAAGCTCTAAATCAAGGTCACTGAGAAGACTATTAAAGCAGCAGCGGTGTGAGTGTTTGTTTGGGATGATGACTGATGCTGTAGTCAGTTCACCCGCACAGCTGTCCGCCTGCCTGCTGCGCTTCATCCATTCCCGCTCCGTCTGAGCTGGGCTGGTTGCCATGGCGATGACCCTGTCATCACATCCCTTCACCTGGGAAAACTAGTGAGTCAGGAGCAGCTCTGCTGGGTAACGAGAGACAAAAGACAACATATGGAGCCGTATCCACCACCAACAACAGCAGAAATCACACGGGCATTCAGACAGACAAACAGACTGATGTGGATGGATGGATAAATAGATGGTTAGATATGGATGGATGGATGTATAAATAGTTGAATAGATAAATGGATTGATTGATGGAGCGATGGATGGATGGATAGATATTTTAATAGATTGATGTAGCTGTAGATAGATGATGGATGAATAGTTGGTTAGATAGATTGATGTCGGGATGGATGGATAGTTGGTTAGATGGATAGACAGATGGATGGATGGATAGATAGTTGGTTAGATAGACTGATGTAGATAGATTAATGGATGGATGTATAAATAGTTGAATAGATAAATGGATAGACTGATGTAGGGATGGATGGAGATATAGATTGAAAGATGGACAGATGGATGGATAGTTGGTTAAATGGATAGATTGATGTAGATATAGATGGATGATGGAAGGATGGATAGTTGGTTAGAGGGATGGACAGATTGATGTAGGGATGGATGTATGGATGGATAGATAGTTGGTTAGATAGATTGTAGGGATGGATGTATATATTGATGTATAGGTGGATGGATAGACAATTGGTTAGATTGATGCAGATATAGATGGCTGGATGAATGGATAGAGAGACAGACTGATAGATAGATGGATAGATAGATAAATGGATGGATGGATGGGCAGATGGATGGATAGATGGATGGATACTTGGTTAGACAGACAGACAGACTGATTGATTTGATTGATTGATTGATTGATTGATATCTGGATGGTTGGATGGATGGTTAAATATTTGGATAGACTGATAGAGAGATAGATGGATGGTAGTTGACTAGATGTACAGTATATATAGACTTATGTACATAGATAGATGGATAGATAGATGGTGAACAGTCCTTCCATTCATCTCATTGATGATGTGTTTGGCAGTGAGTGGATTCTGGCAGAGCTCCAGCGAGCATCTGGAATGACATTGATGCGTCAGAAGAAATGAGCAACAATGATGAGTGTGTGAATGTGCTGCAGATATACGCCATCATGGACTCTAGATTACGGTGGAAACTCAGTGTCGTGACCCGCAGGCGTCTGAATGACGCACTGAATTTGAAATGCTGCCAAGACGTGTGATTTATGTGCAGTACCTGCTTGTAAAAGAGCCGTGACTGAACACTACCATATATATACACACCTAACCTAACTGAGAGCTGCAGGTAAAACACTATGAGAGGATCTGTCTATAAACGGACAAATATCTCATGCAAAACTTTTTAAATTACACTTTTTCAGATTTTTCTCAGGTCTTTTCACATGGAGGGCCCCGTCATTGTCCTGTTATTACTGTGTTTTAATAGTTCGGTCAGGTTCATTAGCGCTCAAACAACAGACAAACCTCCTGATGATGCAAAGAATATCTCATGGAAACCACTGAACACCACAGCAAACAAAAGCCCGATGTGCTCTGGACCAGCACGGATCAAAGACGCCTTCAAGTACATCAACAGCATTGTCTCATGTTTTGTATTCCTGTTTGGGATGGTAGGAAACGTGACTCTCCTGAGAATAATCAAAGAACACAAATGCATGAGAAACGGACCCAATATCCTCATCGGCAGTCTGGCTTTAGGCGACATTTTGCACATCTTGATTGGTATACCCATCAATGTTTATAAGGTAATTTTGCTGAACTGTTTTGTGCATTAAAAACTTTGGAAATAGGATGAGACCGTATAATTAATTTGTTGTGTTTTGCAGCTGCTGGCAGTGGACTGGCCATTTGGTGTCCTGCTCTGTAAACTGGTGCCGTTTATTCAGAAAACCTCTGTTGGGATAACAGTTCTGAGCCTGTGCACTCTGAGCATAGACAGGTAAGAGTGTTTAGTTACTTTTTACTTTATACAGCAAGGCTGTGACCATGTCTTGAACATTGAGAGACAAAAAAAGTGATAGATTTTTTGAGTTGAGGGGAGACGCTGTCACAATTGTAATGGTCCTTTTATTTAAAGAAACTAAAGATAATTTAAAGGGAATTAAGAAATTAATCATATGCCTAAATGGCGAATTTTTATAATTTAGACTTTTTTCCTCGCAATTGTGAATTTATATCTTATTCTATTTCCAACTTTTATTCTCAGAATCGCGAGAAAAGTCAGAATTGTGAGATATAAACTTAGAATTGCAAGAAAAACAGTCAGAATTAAAAAGTATCTATATTTGTCTATTTAATTTTTTTATATTAAATTTTTATCTCACAATCCTGACTTTTCTTCTTGCAGTTCTGATAATGAAAGTCAGAATTGCAACACATAAACTCGTAATTTTGAGTGAAAAAGTCAGAATTCTTGCATTTTTTTTATTTACGCCATAGAATAAAATGTAAAAAAAAGATAATTGCCACTTTCCTTCTCACAATTCTAACTTTTGTTCTTGCAAATGTAAGTTTATATCTCACAATTTAGACTTTTCTCGCAACTTTGAGTTTATACCTGTAAATCGCAATTCTGCGAATCTCAAAAATGTCTCAGAATTGCAGTTACCTTTTTATTTATTTATTTTTATCCTGTGGTGGAAACAAGCTTCTATCATTTTCAGTTCGCAACCTCAAAATTTGACCAAAAACCTAATGGATAAGCCGTTACTTACATTTCTGTCATAAAACAGCTGTCAAATATTAAATAATTATCTAACATCTTATCTCACACATTCACTGTTAAAATTGAAGCATCTTGCTGAAATTCACACTGGTCTTCTGTGAACGAAAGCCCCGCCCTCCTTTGATTTGATTGGTCATCTCAAACATTTTGATAATGATGAGTGCTGTTAAATTAATAAATTATGAAAATTATTTTGTAATCCTATAACAACACAATAATGTAGTGCAGCAGAACTGCATCAATGGGATCAAATGTTGTCCTTATGTGATCATTTAAAACTAAAGGAGAAATGTTTGTTGTTCTGAAGGTACCGAGTCGTCGCATCCAGGAGTCATATCAAAGGTTTCAGATTTCCCAAGTGGACCGCTATCAAACTGTCTTTAATATGGACGATATCAACATTACTGGCTGTTCCGGAGGCCGTCGCGTTTGATTTGATTACGATGGATTACAGAGGCGAGCATCTGCGGATATGCCTCCTCCATCCTGTACAGTCCACTCCATTCATGCAGGTAAACTGAAAAATACTGCAACAGAAGACTACAGAAATATACGGAGCCCCTAAGGGGACATAGGGATGCGAGGAAAAGTGCTTTTTGCATTCCCCCAATTAGCGCAATGCCATAAAAGCGCACAAGACACAGACTCAGATTCAGATGGATCATTTCCAAAATGACCAACGCAATCTACCAAGAGCAGCGCAAATTAGCATAGGATCCCATACGTTCCTCTGAGAAACTTTGCGTTCGCCCACAAAACTGCATTTGCTTTCAAAACTTTGCATTCACTTGTAAAACTTTTGCGTTTTCTCACAAAAAGTATTACACTCCCCGAGAAACTTTGCGTTTACCTGTAAAACTTTTGCGTTCTTTAGCAAAGCAATAGCATTCCTCCGAGAAACTTTGCATTCTCTCACAAAACACTTGCATTATCTAGGAAAACTATAGCGTTCCTCCAAAACACTTTGTTCGCTCACAAAACTTTGCATTTGTTCGTCAAACTTTGCATTCGTTCGTAAATTGTTGCATTCTCTCTGAAGTGTTACATTCTCGAGAAACTTTGCATTTACTTGTAAATCTTTTGTGTTCTCTTGCAAAAGTATTACGTTTCCCTAAAAAAAAAAACTTTGCCATCACTTGGGGAACATTTTTCAGGGGAACGCAAAGGTTTTTGTGAGAGAACACAACAGCATTAAAGTAATTTTTATTTCACCATGTCCTTTTAGGTGCTCCATAATAATATATTAAAGAAATATTTCACCAAAAGATGAACTTTATATACCTAACAAGAGAATTTCTGAAGATTTTTCACACAGCTCTTTTCTGTAGAACAACCTTTGGAAAGATTCTCCTTTTGTGATCCTCAAAGTATGGATTTGAAGTGAATAAATAATCACAATTTCCATTTTTGGGTCAACTATTTCTATAAGTGTAGTCAGATGTACTACATGCAATAAAATCGTCAATACAAATAATAAAGCTCTGCATATTGCATGTCATGAGAAGCAATAATTCACTGTGATGTCTGTGAGGAACTTTTGATATAGACAGCAGTGGCTGCAATGAAAGTGTGATTTCCTCATCAAACAGCTCGTGGTTTGAGCTCAGATCTGCTCGAGCGTCTAATGATGACATGCTTCCTTTGAAAAAATGTCAAGTTCATCAGGAACTCTCTTTTTTCTCGTTCTAGTTTTATAAAATGGCCAAAGACTGGTGGCTCTTTGGGTTTTATTTCATCGTGCCGCTGGCATGCACCGCTGTCTTTTACTCGCTGATGACTTGGAGGATTTTAAGCGGAAGCGTTAAGAAGTTGGACAAACACATAAAGCAGGTAAATCTGGACCTGGGATTTAGAAAGCTGTTCCAGTTTATGAATATCTGAGTCATCAGAATGACATAAAACCATCAGACAAACAAAACTGGCTCAAAGAATTATAAGATATCTGATATTCTCTGACCGTATCTGCTGCTGTCTGTCAGGTCCTGTAATATATTAATATGATTTATATTTTTTAATATTTCTATTTACCTTTATTTCATTTCAGTTTTAGTTTCTGTAATTTTAGTACTTCAACTTATTATATTTCAGTTAACTTCAGCATTTCTAAATTTCATTTTTTTTTTTTTTAAGTTGAAGTCCAATATAAATTTTAAAGTTTGTTTGTTTCTTTATTTCAACTAACAAAAATGATTTGTAATAGTTTTAGTTAAAAATGACAACACTGGTATGTGTGTGTGTGTATATGTGTATATATATATATATATATATATATATATATGTGTGTGTGTGTGTGTGTGTGTGTGTGTGTATATGTATATATATATATATATATATATATATATGTTTTTTTTAAATATAATATATTGTTTATTTAGATTTTAAATATTTTTAGTTTTAATGAACAATAACAGTGGTACAAATCATATAAAAAATCTAATATGATTAATTAAAATAAATAACTGGTATAAATCGCAAAAAAAAAAAATATATATATATATTTTTTTTATTTTTAAAATTATTTTTTAAACAATTTTAGTTAGCAATACAACTCTGATATTGTAGAGCACAAACATCCTTCGACTGATCGGTATGTGATCTATCGTCTCTTCTGACCGACAGAGACATGAAGTGGCCTGGACAGTTTTCTGTCTGGTTCTCGTGTTTGCAGTTTGCTGGTTTCCTCTTCATCTCAGCAGGATCCTCAAGTTAACCATCTATGATGAACACGATCCTAACAGATGCAACTTACTGAGGTAAGACTCATTATAACCAATACATAAACAGACACATATGAGCTCCGTTCCAAAAACTGGTGAGCTGCCTTCTAAAAAATTTTTTAATGAAGCCTCACAAGTGATATCATATCTCATATGTTCTTTACCCTGTGATGTTTTAGCACATTTCTTGTTCTCGACTACATCGGCCTCAACATGGCGTCTGTGAACTCGTGCATCAACCCAATGGCTCTGTATGTGGTCAGCAAAAGATTCAAAAATTACTTCAAGGTAAGATGCGTTTCTCTCTTCTTTGGTTTCCTCAAGAATTTCTATAATATTTAAGTTGTTTCTCAATATTTTATTAATGTACATTTTAGCTCTTCTTTATATCTATATGTTTAGCTAATGCTGCTGTTCATCACGGTTTTCAATACATTAAAACAAATCAGGGTTTATTGCTGTCAGACAATTTAGTTAAATTATGCTAAATGTTTTATGTATTTTTATTATGATTATTTTGAATATATATATATATATATATATATATATATATATATATATATATATATATATATATATATATATATATATATATATAATTTATTATTACATATGTAATGTGAATATTTATAAATATATTATATATCTATATACATGTGTGTGCATATAAATAAATATAAATCAATATATTTAATGATATTACTTAATATTATATTAATATGTTAATATTATTAATAATGTTTATAACGTTTATGTATATATATATATATATATATATATATATATATATATATATATATATATATATATATATATATATATATATATATATATATATATATATATATATATATATATATATATATATATTAGTCCTCTTAAATATCTTCAATTTAACATGTTATTGCAGGTAGTTAACCTAATTTAGTTGTATTATTGTAATTGTTTTTATTATTTAATTTATTATTATTTTTAAAAATGTTTTCTTTGTTTATTATTATTTTTAAAAATGCGGATATTTGCCGTCACGTCGTGCATTAAAGCTAGCCTTGGATAGCCTATCCCTTGCATATACACACACACACACACGCGCGCATATATATATGCATATGTGTTTATATATAACATTTATATATACATTTACATTTTTAGATATATATTTGATGGTTATATATTTTATGTATTTACAACATGATATCTTCCTCTTACATAGCTTCAATATCAGTGCTTTTTGTTAGTTAAATAATTTTTATAAACAAGTATAACTGTAAAATTAATTACTTTCAGTGATGAGTAACTTTGACAGTATCTTCCTCAGCGCTGGATATTGTTTTGTCTCTTTGTCAATAAGATTACATTGGGAAAATCTGTTAGTTTGTGTGGGTAAATAAACTGTATTCCTATTCATTGACAGCACATGATGCAAAAAAAAGCAAAACAGAATTAATTTGCATTTTTATTGGCATCAGCTGTAAACGCTGCACAGAAAGCGATTAAACAAGGATCACATCTTTAGATTAGTGGAGGCAGATTTTCGCACACACTTTGTTTACAGATGAATTATGAATAAGTATTACGTATCGCGGGAAATTGGATGTGACAGCAGGTGAACTGCAGATTCTTTTCATTTTATTCTCCCTGACAGAGTGAAAAGTTTGAGTTTGACTTTACATAAAAGTGACCTTGTGCACAACATTTACATAAATCATGTATAATGCCTCATGTTAATCTGCTCAGGCGCGTCATTTGCATAATGTTTAGCGAGAGCAGCGTTTCATGTTATTCTGAAGGTGTTTGGCTGGGCCTGCATTGATTTCTCTGTTCGTTTCTATTACGGCTCATGTTAATAGCGGTTTTACCATAATCCAGCGAGCGAGAGTCCTGGTTAACACCTGCTCTGTGTTTCCTCTGACAGGCCACTCTCGCCGCCGGTTGGTGTCGTTCATCCGAAACCGTCCTCGTTCGGCAAGAGAAGCAAAGTTTCATGAGGTCAAGGGTCACGGAGCCGCCGTCTGACAACAGCAACTCCGTCAAACAAGAGTCGGCATCTGGAGACAATGAGAGAACAACCTTTCTTCAGAAATTTGCTTGTCTTAGAGCGTGAAATCAGCTTCTGATGTTGTATATTTACTGTTTTGTTTTTTATTTTTGTAAATACATTGTGAATGAAAAGCATTTTCTTCTGTTGCATTAAAGTCTACATACAAAATAACTCACTATCCAAGCTTTATTGTAGTTAACTAAAACTAAAACCATAAAAAATAACATTTTCATTATTTGAAATAAGCTAAAATGTAATATATTTTAAATAGTTTTTATTTTCATTTAGTTAAACTTGTGCACTAAAACAACTAAAATTAAGAATGAATTAAAAACTGTATAGAATTTTATAAAATAAACATTTAAAAAAATACTAATAAAAATGACACAATAAATGACAAAAACACACAACAAAAGTGTAGTAGTACCTCAATGATCCTAAAACAATGCTTTCCAAAAAATAGTTTATGTAAGTAATAAGTATTTATACACACAGCAATAGAAAATGTGTTTACACAATTTTTCACACACTTTTCCCAAAAAATTTCTAAAAATAATTATTGATTATTTCAAAGGGTTACTAATGGCACATCATTTGGATATTTTCATATCTGGGAAAAATTTGGGATTAAATGGGTTAAACTAACTGAGACTTGTTATAGCACTTGCATATCATTGCTCTTTTGTTGATTTTGATTTTGAACTTTATTGTCATCATTTGTAAGTCACTTTGGATAAAAATACGGTGGCCGAGAGAGCTCAATGCACTGCAACTTCAGAAAACACGTGCAAAAAAAACGTGTGTTGTCAAATTGATGAAGTTGTTTTAATTTGCAGGTGTTTTTCTATTTGCAGCGCATTGAGCTCTGTCATCCACCGTATAAAAGCGTCTGCTAAATTAATAAATGTAGATAAAAACACAATATATATGTATGTATGTGTGTATATATATATATATATATATATATATATATATATATACATACATGCATGCATGCATGCATGCCTGCAGACAGACACAATATAATATACACTGCTCATCCAAAAAAAAAGTCACACACTCTAATATTTCGTTGGACCGCCTTTAGCTTTGATTACTGCACGCATTCGTCGTGGCATCATTTCGATAAGCTTCTACAATGTCACAACATTTATTCCCGTCCAGAGTTGCATTAATTTTTCACCAAGATCTTGCATTGATGATGGGAGAGTCGGACCGCTGCACAAAGTCTTCTCCAGCACATCCCAAAGACTCTCAATGGAGTTAAGGTCTGACTCTGGACTCTGTGGTGGCCAATCCATGTGTGAAAATGATGTGTCATGCTCCCTGAACCACTCTTTCACAATTTGAGCCCGATGAATCCTGGCATTGTCATCTTGGAATATGCCTCGTGACATCAGGGAAGAAAAAATTCATTGATGGAATAACCTGGTCAGTATATTCAGGTAGTCCTCATTCTTTGGGCACATAACGTAATTATCCAATGGGATGATCTTACCTATTTGCTTAGTTAAATCCAGGTGGTGACTTCTTTTTTTTTTTTTTGGACGGGCAGTGTATATTGTATAATATATATCGTATATTATGCATTTGATTTTTCAGGACTCTAATGAATAGAAAGTTCAAAAGAACAGCATTTATTAATTTACATTTTTTTTTTAATTTGTTATTTTTATTTTTGTTTCTTTTGTGACATTATAAATGTCTTTAGTGTCACTTTTGATCAATTTAATGCATCCTTGATGACAAAAAAAATCCTACTGACCCCAATCTTTTGAGTAGAAGTGTCTTTCTCAGCTGTTTGTGGCCTGAGACTCATTTTAGGTCAGTGTAATGTGTGTCTGCTTGTTGTATTGTACAGTACAGTCATCGAGACGAGCCGTTACCTCACTAGCGCACCTCACCTCGCTCTTCAGCGAACAAACTCAGCTTATTATTGTGCAGAAGACAGCGCCATCATAACATTAGCTGTTGGCAGGTGAGCCATACATGATCCAGTCCCTCAGGGTTTGTTGACTCAATCCCAGCCATTACACAAAGTGCTGTTTTTCTTTTCCCGTGCAAATACATAGCGGTCGACACAGGTCATGAATCATCACTCAAACGATCCAGGTGTTAGCCGCGGGTTTCATGGATAAAACGGCGTAATTGGCCAGACTCTGGTGGATAAATATAGATAGATATAAGCAAATGTCAGTGGCGAGTGTGCGTATATGTATCCGAATAATGAAGTCTCCACTCAGAAGCACACTTTTGATTAGCCACTGTATGTCAAAAGCGTGACGGAAGTGATTAAAGCACTCACCCTGAAGACGATGCGCTTTTCAACCGTCACTCAAGAATGGAAATGCAGTAAATTGGCGACACCGGTGGGTTTTCCTTCACACCGCTGAGTGACTGATTGATGACTAGCCTATTTATAATGCATTTTTACATGTGTTGTGCATTGGGACACTTTACGGTAGACTTAAGGAGGAGACAGAGCGGCTATGACAGAATGAGGCCAGGAAGGAAAGGGTAGAAATGGTAAAAAAACACCTGATAGGCCTGTCAAAAGCGCAAGACAAGCCGAGATTGGAATATTTCCAACCGCTGCCTGCCTTTGACCCACATGTCTCTCAAATATTAGGATCGTTTTGGCAAATACTGTCAACTAAATCTGGCTCTGTTCTGTCTGCATGTGAACATGTGGATGATGAAATGGGAGTAGACATGCAGAGAAGCACTTGTGATGTACTGCTTATTATTGGTTTGCTATTGGTTCAGATGCATGAAGTGCATGAGGAATCCCAACATAATTTAGTGTGGTGCACCGTTGGAGACCGTCCTCTAGAAAAACATTAAAGGGGCCATGAACTGCCTTTTTTTTTTTTTTTAACTGTTGAAGTACCCTTATAATATCATCAAGACTTTTACATTAAAAATATCATAATTTCTACCTGGTCTCTTGGCATAAACGTACCTAGGGGCACTTTTTAGCGAGATGCGAAATACGTACCAATAAGTACATATCACTGCAGTTTCCAAAAGAAATGAACACTAGAGGCAGTAAAACTCAGACGCCTTTTATTCCTTTTCACACAAATTTACAGAGTTTCGATTAATAAAGCATAATTTTCGCACAATTACTTGAAGAATATCATGTTATGACTTCAAAACAATATTAATATGCTGGTAGATTTGAAAACTGATGCTTTTGAATGTTAGCATCACACATACCCAGCTTCATATCTATGTGTTTTCATAAACGGTCGGTTTGTTCGGTAGCTCACGGAGTATGGAGACGTACTTGAGAGGCGAGGAGCTCCGGTTCGAATCCCGTGCAACTACAATTTGACAAAACAGTTCAAATCTACATATGAGGAAGTTCAGATAGCATGGTTGCATCAACAAGTGCGTTTTTATATCAGTTTTGCATTTGTTAACACTTTCGGGCAGGTTTAGGGTTGGGTTTGGTGTAGGGCATATTTCCAACACGATAGAGCATTAAATTTTAGTGACGGTCCCCGGATATTTGAATTCTGAACCGCTGCAATACATACCTGAAGCAACGTAATAAAAACACAGCAATACGTACCTATATCAACGCAATAACAACGTGCCAGGGCTTATGTATTGAACCCATGTTTTAGCGCCACTCACTGGACATTTCTTTCGGAAACTGCAGTGATATGCACTTATTGGTACGTATTTTGCGTCTTTCTAAATAGTGCCCCCAGGTACGTTTATGCCATGCGACCATGTTGCATAATTTACAACAGGCTATTTTCTGTCCTGTTTTCGACCCCCCTCATCAGAACGCTCTGTTTTAATGGGCGTGGAGGATTGTAGACTCCGAAGTAAACGCCCACTGCTGTGATTGGCTAACAGGTGGGTATGTATGACGGCGTACATCCTTCACAGATGGATGCATAAATAGCCTACTCCGTACATATCAAACAATCTGTAATAACAGACAAAGTGATAGTGACCACATAATAAAAACAGTTACTCACACTTGTGTGTTGACATTACTGTCGGATCCAAATCGGCACAGCATCGTCTTTTAGTTTCAGTCTTTTTAAAAATCCCAGGATCAGAAGGAATGCAGTACAATGGTAGAAGCAGATGAACACAAAACAGCAGAACAACATAAAGTTAAAGAGGTTAAACTTTATCGTTCAGCTGAACTCTGCTCATATGTTTCAAACACTTCGGCTCTTATATGTTCTTACTCTGCTCATGTATTAAATGTACGTCCTTGAAAGTGTGCCGTTTTCTAGCTTATTTACTTTAACTAGGCCAATTTCAGATGTGGCCAACAGCAGTGGTTACATACACACATATTAAATTGTTAGATAAAAATTATTGCTAGAGACAATTTAGTAGTTGCTGGATATTGGTAGGGCATGTCCCTACTAAATTCTACGCCCTTGAAAAGTACTAATTTTATTATATATATATATATATATATATATATATATATATATATATATATATATATATATATATATATATATATACATACATACACACACACACACACACACACACACACACACACACACACACACACACACACACACACACACACACACACACACACACACACACACACACACACACACACACACACACACACACACACACACACACACACACACACACACACACACACACACACACACACACACACACACACACATACACATACACACATACATACATACACACATACATACATACATACATACATACATACATACATACATACACACATACATACATACACACACACATACATACATACACACATACATACATGCATACACACAAACATACATACACACATACATACATGTATGTTGATTGAACAACATGACAGTGACAGTAATTATTTTATTGCTAAAATCTGTCCCCATATGCAAATGTATTCGATATAGGAAGCCAAGTACCATTTTAAAAAAAATGTTACTAAACATCTGCATGTATCGATACGGTTTAATGCATATTGTTTTTATGTCTCATGATATCCAGCCAGGCTGTAGTTGGCTGTTTTTCTCCTCCACAGTATCTAGTTCTCTCCAGAGCCGCTGAAGGGTTCAGTTCTTGCTGAAGGGCAAACAGCAGCGGTCAGATAATTTCTCCAGGTGGGAACTGATGCTGAATCTTCCTGTTAATGGCTCTGAGCTCCTGCCAGTGAGCCACTTACACCACAACGCTGAGGACATGATGTCACGCCGGCTTCTGGAGTCCTGGACGAGAGTTTTCCCCGCGGTGGCTCGTTTCCAAGAACTGCAAGCGAGGTTTCAAATCACATTTGAATGTTGCTTTTTAGCCAGATTGGAAAGAATAAACTCTATTTCTATTAGTACACTCTCTAAAGTTTCAGGAGTGACAACCACATTTAAACATGGGAGTGAATCCCCTGAAGTACCGCTTGTGTGTGAACAGAACAAAACTTCAGAGTACCGTAAAAACTAGTGAGGTATAAACAATGGAGTAATGTAACGTTTAATGCACTTCATTTTGTTAATAACAACGAATGGAATAAATTTGTGTTTTCATATCAATATGATAAAAAAATTATCCTATATAAATCAATGTGATCAGTGAGTTGGGTCAAAAGTAATCCAAACATAGTCTGATTACATTACCTGAAATGTTTAACGTAATGCATTACGTTACTTACTACAATATTTGTCAGGTAATTTGGAATCAGTATAGCAGACTACAAATTGTAAGTAATCTACATGGCTGATAACTGAATTTAGCTGCAGTGTGCGGCCTAATTTAGCTCTTTGCTTTAATGTCTGAAAAAAAGGTCATTGAGTGTTTTCATAATGTGGAATCAATAAAATTATCGTTTGATCCCTTTGGTGATTATGATAAAAAATTCCATTGACTTTACTTTACATTGACATATGTGACCCTGGACCTCAAGTCGCTGGGGTATATTTGTAGCAATTGTATACAAAATACATTGTACGGGTCAAAATGATCTATTTTTCTTTTATGCCAAAAATCATTAGGATATTAAGTAAAGATCATGTTCCATGAAGATATTTTGTAAATTTCTTACCGTAAATGTATCAAAACTTAAGTTTTGATTAGTAATATGCATTGCTAAGAACTTAATTTGGACAACTTTAAAGGTGATTTTCTCAATATTTAGATTTTTTTGCACCCTCAGATTCCAGATTTTTAAATAGTTGTATCTCAGCCAAATATTGTCCGATCCTAACAAACCATACATCAATGCAAAGCTTATTTATTCAGCTCTCAGATGATGTATAAATCTCAATTTTGAAAAAATTGACACTTAAGACTGGTTTTGTCATCCATGATCCATTTGTCATCATGGTTTGCATTAAGCAGGCACTTTTGTCCATTACTTCTTGCATTCACTGGGAATTGAACCCTTGCTCTTGAGCTACAGTAAAGCGTGATGCTAGTAGATTAAAAAAACTCTGAAAGCCTCAAACTCGTGCATGCTGTGTTTGTGTTTCTGACATGTCACATTTCCTCGTCTCTCCACTGCCGGATGCTGACAGAATCATATTCAAAACACTGTTTCAGCCTTCAAGGCAGCTTGGGTCCGTGTTACGAGCAGTCGTTATCAAACCGTACACCCCAGTGACCGCGGCGTCTCGCTCAGCCATCTCTCGTGGCTGGAATCTGCAGACTAATGGATAATAAATCAATGCATTATGGATGGAAAGAGAAAATTGAATATTCCAAGAATAGTTCACGTGTGTTAGTCTCTGATTACTTTAAGCATTAGAGGCACAAACATCCTGATGCTTGTAATGAGAACTTTGAGATATTAGTTAAACTATAAATTAATTAATCAACACATCAAATTCTGATTTTGGCTCGAGTTTTTTGACCTTCTTGACTTAATGATTTTAGTAACCCAGTTATTTATTTATTTATTTTAATTTATACATTTTATTTATATTTTTGATATTTCTTTCTAGAAAATAAATAACTGTTGTTAATGTTAACGTTTTTAACTTTAACTGAAATGATTTAAAAACAATATTTTGTTAAGTAAAAAATAAAGTTTAAATAAAATAAAACACTATATAACTAAAATAAGTATTTGTTGGGAAAAACTTGAAACTACTTTGACTACAACATGAAAATTAGAAATGTTACTTTGAAATACATTTAAGTTGAAGTACTGAAATTATAACTGAAAACTAAAACTGAAATAAATTAAACCTATTTAAAAAGATGCAGCAACACACAGCAACAAAATTTATTAAATAAAAAATAAAAAAGCAGCACAATTACTGGAAATGACAATAAAATTCAATCAAATAAAATAATTAATAAATAATAATCAATAAATAATAATTATAAAATGATATATAATATAAAAATACGAATACATAAAAATAAAACAAACAGTTAAAAATACAATTATATGTATTTTTAGGTTTAAGTAGTAAAATTGAATTAAAACTATTGGAATTTTTCAAAAATGCAAAAATAATAAAAAGCAGCACATAAGATTGCTAAAAATGAAACAATAATAAAATAATAAAAGCTCATTCAAAATATTAATGAAAACCACTACACTACTTTGAGGTTGACATTCAACATTTTCTGAAGGTTAAGCTTCTCTTTCACTAACTATTTGCTGAAAAACAAGAAAGAACTGCGTTTTCAGGCCGTCTTTTGTACCATATTCCTGGAAAGTGCAAAATATTTTTCACACACATCTGAAAAGGAATGCCATTCATATTAGTGGTATGAAATACTTTAATTAAATCCCCTCTGTCTCGGCAGTTCTCGGGTTAATTACACAGTGTAAAGTTAATTAAACAGCGGGGTCAGGAGCTCCAGCGTTTGGTAAATGGGTGTTTTATAAGAAGTGACTGCAGTCATTTACCAGTGTATTTTATATAATGTGTAGTTTCCCCAAAAGAGGTGGAGGGGGGAAGTGTTCTCACAAGTTATCAAAATCAAATCTGTCCTATAAATTAATTAGAAATGTTCTGTATAATGATTTGCTGCAAATTAGATGGAAATGAGATAAAATATTCATTGAACTATCTGGGGAATCTGCCCAACAGGCTTGAGTCTGGCTCCAAACGCTGTCCATATGGCAATTATGTGCAGCAGTGTTGCAGAAGTGTTGGTCTGATGCCTGCTGGCAGACGGAGGCAGATCTGCCCGTGACAAATGGCTGCTCGTATCTGATGTGTGTGGAGTGAAAGATAATGAGATTGTTGTAAGTCTTAAGTACAGAACCTGCCCCGGGGTTTGCACTTCAGAGCCGCGCCGATCTCGCCTGCTGTTTGCCTTTAAAAACGCATTCACTTTGTCGTCTTCACAAACTTTCAGTATTGCTTTCAGCAGCTGCTCTTTCTGATGCACAAACCACGTTTGTTCGTGAAGTCGGCCGCAGTTTACGGCTTATTCTCACTTAAACCGGCTGATTGGCTTGTTTTGTTTCAGAATATTTGCTGTCAGAAATCATGTCTGATTTGAAATATATTATTGAAGTGAAATTTTGGGCTTTTTCTCCATTCAAGTAGACTATTGAAGTATGTCAGAAATCTAAAAAAAAACTTTAGTTATAAATGTGTGTAGACTTGTTTAACAATCTTATTAGTGTTAACTACGCACACACACACACACACACACACACACACACACATACATATATAAATATAAATTAATTAATTAATACTCAAATAAAATACTATAAAAGTACAACAACAAAAACTGGGGGAAAGAAACAATTAATGTTATTGTTAACTAAAACGACTAAAAATCATTTCTGGTAATGGAAATTTGTTTAAAAATTAGGTAGACTGTTAAAATAACAGGTATATAGGAAAATAAAAAAAGTAGAAATGTGTGTTGACTTGTAAACAAGTACTGTTAAATGTTAAATTAATTTGTAAAATTACTGTATGTAAATAAATAAATAATCGAACATTGTATGTGTGTGTGTGTACTATATATATATATATATTAGTACACACACACATACAATGTTCGATTATTTATTTATTTACATACAGTAATTTTACAAATTTTGTATGTAACAATTATTTTGTTTTGTGGTCCAGGATCATATATATATATATGTGTGTATATATATGTATATGCATATGTGTGTGTGACCCTGGACCACAAAACCAGTCATTTCAAGAGATTTATACATCGTCTGAAAGCTGAATAAATGATCTTTGCATTGATGTATGGTTTGTTAGGATTGGACAATATTTGGCTGAGATACAACTATTTGAAAATCTGGAATCTGAGGGTGCAAAGAAATACAAATATTGAGAAAATCACCTTTAAAGTTGTCAAATGAAGTTCTTAGCAATGCATATTACTGATCAAAAATTAAGTCTTGATATATTTACGGTAGGAAATTCACTAAATATCTTCATGGAACATGATCTTTACTTAATATCCTAATGATTTTTGGCATAAAATAAAAATGTATAATTTTGACCCATACAATGTATTTTTGTCTATTGCTACAAATATACCCCAGCGACTTAAGACTGGTTTTGTGCTCCAGGGTCACATATATATATAACTTTTTAAAAAAGCAGAAATGTTGTCTAACTGAAATAAATAATACTAAAATTGCTAAAAATGGAAAAAAATTTGTTTTAATTAAATGTAAATAAAAAAATTAAAAAAAAAACTTTACAATTACTAAAACTGAAGTATAATAGTGAAAGCTATTTCAAAATAATAATGCATATTAGATATGTTTTCTTGGAGACTAACTGAAATAAATAACAATACTAAAATTGCTAAAACTAAACTGGAAAAAATGTATTAAATGTCAATATTAATATAATTAAAGTAAAAAAAAAAAACTTTACAATCGCTAAAACTGAATGAAATATAACAATAAAGGCTATTTCAATTATTGTGATGTTGTTTATCAGACTGCATCAAAATTAGACCTTGCTCCTCTTAACACAGCATATAATAGACTTTGCAGATTTGTTCTGAGGTGTTATTTTTATACTCATGATTGTATAATGTATGATGCACTCCAGCGGCCATGTTTGCACACGAGACCACATATCCATCACTGGCTTCAATATATGTTCAAATGTATTCATTTTAAATATCCTAGTTATTTACAACAATACTTTGTACCTTTTTCTTGAAATGATCAAGTTAGGCATTCTGTTCAGAACTATTTTTTTTGTGCCTCATGTCAAAAAAAAAAAAAAAAAAACATTGGTAAAAGAGCGTTCATGTTTAAAGGTCCAATAGACTGGAATAATTTACCTGCTGATATTCGAGCTATCACGTCATTATGTTTAAGCAAACTTTATCATATTTTACTTTGGATTGTACATGTTATTTTTGAAGATGGTATTGATTTATATATATATATATATATATATATAATGTTTGTGTTTTGTTGTTTGGTGTTGTTTATGAATGTAATGTTAACTTGTGTTTTGTTTTGTTTTCTTTGTTACTATGTTGTGATTGTGATGCATTGTGGGCCCCCCTCCAAAACGAGATGGTACATCTCAAGGGGTTAATCCTAATAAAGAAATTCAATTAAAAATATTCATAGTAGTATACAACTAACACTAATCTAACACTGCTGGCCTGTTTTGACCAGAGATGCAGGTGTGTTTGATTGACTCCGCCCACTCCTCCTCCTCCTCCAATCAGAATGCTGGAGTGTCTTGTGGTTGGTCTTTATGGAGCCGTTCTGTCTCTTAAATCTTTCCTCTCTGCAGTTGGGTCATATAATGTTTCCTCTGATCTCCCACATCGTCTGTGGTTTGCTTTTCTGTGTTTATTAGTTTGGGCCTGTATTTTGGGCTCTTTATTGTGAGTGTTGTGTCTCCACAGCACTTTAAAGAAAACATTTCCATTTGACTTGTTTTATTATTTTTCACTGGTATTTTTCTTTAGTTTATTTTCTCCTTATTGCCAAATTGACCTTATTTCACACAGAATTCGTAAATAAAATGTAATATTCAACAGTGAACCAGCATTATTTTAGTGTCTCACATTCTATTGTTATATATATATATATATATATATATATATATATATATATATATATATATATATATATATATATATATATATATAGCTTTTGTTAATATTTTTAACTAGATATTATTTTATATTTTCTGTTTTCATTTTAATGTTAGTTAAAATTTTCATAATTCTGTTGTGTATTTTTGTTATTTTAATATTGTTAACATATTGTTAAAGCTAAAAGTGAAACTAAAATTAAAAACTGAAAATATAAAATTCAACATTCATTTTATCTCATTTTAATTTATTTTAACTTGATGTACTAAAATAATTAAAACAGAAATAAAATTAATACAATCACAAAGACAGAACAAAAACTGTTGAAATAGGAAGAACACAACAAAATTAATAAATGTTTAACTAAAATTAAAATGAAAACTGAAAATATATAAATAAAAACATTCAAAATATTAAGAAACTATAATAGTATCGACTAAAATAAGAGTTTTCTAGTTTTTTATGCATTTTTATTGATTAATTTTAATTTAGTTATTTGTACTTATTTTAATCATTCAAGATTCTTGATATTTTATTTCATTTCAGTTAATGTTTATTTTAGTTCAAATATTTTTTAATGGATTTAGTTTTAGTTAACTAAAATAACACCGATATTCAGTTCTGCTCATGAATATCTACATTTTATGTCTATAGTGCATTTTATTGCATAGAAATCTGTACAGTTTGTACACCGTTGCTGTTTTCCTCCATAGAAAGACTGTTCATTGCAAATATCTGCTAAACATAAATATATTTTCAGGCGTCTGCCAGCATATAGATGATCTCCACACTAATAGATATGGACTGAAAGCCACACAAGTCCAATTCTGATTTTATGTTGGCTTTTACTGGAGCAGAATTTGTCATAATAAGTGAGTTGCCATAACATCTAAACACGCTGGAAATGCAGATCATAAATATGCTTGAGTGAGTATCTAGAGCGTAATGTTATTAAGCGGGAGGTAGCCAGCTTTCTCAGCCCTTCACAGTCCCCCAAAAAAGTGATTAAAATGAACATCCATTCAGCGGGATTCACGACGCTCGAGGTTAATGGACTTGCAGCGGTCCGGTCTCGCCGCAGGGCGCGGAGAACTCCGGATAAACCTTGAAACAGCAGGACAAATCGCACCGGCATGCAAAGATGGCAGCGGCCAGCGAAGCATGAGATTAAAAAGCATTAAACCTGAGTACCACATCATAGCTTTCATAAATTAGCAAAGCAAAAAATAGGTGCGAAAAGGCTGACATCACGGCGAAAGCACTATATCGCCGACTGTTACGAGACGCTGGCGTCCCTCTCGTGCGATCCGTGTGTCGAGGGTTTGATGGGAAATAAAAGCATAGGTGGGCTCATTGTGCAAAATAAAATGCAAAAACACACCCTATATTGTTTGTTGTTGTTGTGCACAGTCAGTTTTTCCCTAATGATTCAGCAAATTGTTGGCTGTAGTTCTCGTTTTGATTCTTGATTTGTAACACTAGGAAGCCTGCTGTATATTTGATAGGCCTCTAAATGATCCTTCTGTCTCTGACTGATAGTTTACAGAGTTTTATCCAGTAAAAGCTCTTTTAGTGTAATTGTACAAGCGTCCAGCTTCAGCTGCTGCTTCACACGTCTTTTTGCTGTCAAATCTTGACAGATTTTTTTTTTTTTAATCAAATATCTGTACTCATATTTCCAGATGAACACTTACTGGACTGAAGCAGCTCAGCTTTACTTGATTCTCCGTTCATCATTTTCTAGAAAAATCAGTGCGTCTCAAATCTGATCATCAGGATCTTTCCAGAAGCTTCACTTTCACTGTTCCTCAGCGGAGGAATGATCTTCACCTCACATCTATTCCTTCATCTCTCAATCAGCATTAGATTGCATTATATGTTTGGATCATTTCAATCTCATCTTACTAATATTATTGGAGATATAGAGCGACCGCTGATATTTATACATTGTATGTAAGTATCTGCTGTACTGTTATAAAGATCTCATTGATTTACATTACAAGCATACCTTTCGGCCAATAATAATATATAAATAATAAATAATTTAATAAATAATAAATGTTTGTGTTTCTCTCAAATAGCAACAATATAATAATATAACAATAATAATATATATTTTTAAATAATTATTATTATTATTGTTTTTTTAATAAAAATAATACTGATAATGATAATTATTATTAATAATAATAATTATTATTATCGTTATCAAGTATGTTAATTATTATGAAATATATTATTACAATTATTATTTTACTTTTTGCTGTTTGAGAGAAACACTTTTGACGAAGAATTTTAGTATTATTATTTCTTTTTGTCCATATAAATCGCTGCATCTACACCAAATTGCATATTTTTGCTCAGTTTCGGCCTCTGAATAAAATTGGGCTGTTTATGCTCCATACTGTCAGCCATAAAAGCCTGATGTATCAAATATGAAACACACATGCCAACTGTTTTGTACATTTTGTCTAAAGGTTTAATAAACTGTTCCATTTCAACACTGTAAAATGTAACTGATGATCTTACTAATAAAAGTAAGTGGTTATAACTTATTTTGAATAAGTTTGTTGACTTTACTAAGTTTAACAAAGTAAGGACAACTTTTTAGCACTGAAAGTTATTAAACTAAATAGGTTCAATTAAACTTTACTTACAATAATGAGTATTTTGAAATGAGTGGTTATGCACAGTTCCAGGAATAGATGGAATGGATTTGCAGCAGTGCATCTGAAGATGTGAGGAGCACATGGAGAGGTGAGTCATCTCGTGTATGTCATATTTTTCAGTTGCTTAATATACAGTAATCGACCAAGTAATAATCAGATTAAATTGGATGTTATATTTTTTTGATCAAATTGTTGGATTGTGCTGGATTGTGTTCTTCGGAATGAGCAGTCTAACATTTGCTAATCACTGCATCTTTGGCTGTATTTTTTTAATCACGTTTTAGTTTTGAATGGCTTTTGAATGTGTAAGTTGTTCATTCCGTTCTGATGTAAATTTTTTGGTTCATGAAATTGTTTTCTAAATGTTAGTAGGTTTTACACCTGCTTCCAAGCACATTGAAAAGAGATTGTAGAGAAGGAGCCTCCAGTAAAAGTCATCACTTTTCACAGAAAGACAGGTAACTTATAATTAAATTACACCACGATAACACAAAATATAAAGAACACTTAATTTACTTTCCCTCATGCCATGCCAGATGTGTTTTGCTTTTTTCCCACCAACATTTTTTTTTTTTTTTTTTAAGTTTTTTAGAAAACTAGTCCATTTATTGCAAGTGAAGAGGTGCTACAATGTGAAAGCTCAAAAGCACAAACAGATATTGTTACATTTAATCCATACAACTCTATATGAACTCAGGGATGGGTTATTTTTATATTAGAAATATACTCATTTGGATTCATCTGAAGGTAGTCATGTGAATCTAGGACTGCATGAGTGTGAGTAAATTAAACAATTTGCAAGTATCCCTTTGAAAGAGTAACAAAAAGCCTAAAAGACTTGTCTGTTTCCTTTTACAGATCAATTCAGAGTTTAATCAAATTACAGCAAAAACCTCAAGCAAGAATTTCTCTCTGCACTCGATCAACATGCTTCACGATTTCTGGACATTTTTGAGATTTCCCATTTATAATGTAACAAGAATTGTAATATTGCTGTTCTTTATTCATTTTTTTTTAAATTAGGACTGTGAATGTGACACACCCCAGATTTCCATCGGGATGCTGACTGTGACACCAGAAGATAGCCAGGATTCCCCACAAGCACTGCATTTGGAGGCTTCGAACACCGCAATCATCTTGGAAGGAGTCGTCGTGATGGATGATCTTGAAAATCTTCCAGATGCCATGTCACTACTTTTTGGGCTGAAATATGCGCTGAATTTGGAGTACCCTCCACAGCTCAAGAACACCTTTGATTTTATTCAGAGAGTGTTTCTTTCTCTTGGACACAAATCTCTGAAACCCAAACTACAGTCACTTAACAACCTGCTGCTGATGTAAGTTGAGGCTGTTTGAGATTGTTTTAAAGGGATAGTTGAATCCCTTTAATCTTCTGGTTGCACAGAAGTTTGTTTAATTACACTTTTCAACTGTTACCTGTCAAACTTCGTTGAAAATATTTTTAAATGTTAAAGAATGTTTAAAAAATGTTCTTATAAGTTTTAGAGCAGTGTTATTGCTAAACTTATTTTTTTTTAATTGTTAGCACTGTTAAGACTTAAGCTAGTGTTGATTATTTTAAAAGGTCACCTGTTCAGTTTCAGGTCAAAGGATCCTTTTTTTAGCTGCACTTGCACTTTTAAGTTGCTTTAGGAGATTAACATGAGTAACAATGTGTTTTTTGTTTGTCAAAAATTGTTAATGCTACATTCAAAAAACTATTTATAGAGTTGGGTCATCTGACTTTGTTTGGTACGCTGTAGTACCTGAAGAGATTTAATATATAATAAACAATGTTAAACTCAAGTTCAGTTGTTGCTTTTTGTCTTTGTCTTAACCTTAACATTTTTTTAAGGCAATCGGTTTCCTAATATTTTCCTAGTAATGTGAACACTAATAGAAAGTTAACTCAAATAATGATTTTAAGTCAACAGTACTTAAGTATACTTGATTAACAAGTTGTCTCTACAAATTGTGTTAAGTTACGCCAACTAAACATTAATACTGTACTTGGAAATTTTAAGGCAATAGGTTTCCTCACTTTTTCTAAGTAAAGTCAACTTGTTACATTTTACAGTGAAAAAAGTTGATTTTTCTGACTATTATTTCATATTATGTCAGGCTTCAGAAGGTTAAGTACATCTTTGGTTGCTTTTAAAGTATATTCTTGATGTCCAGTGTAAAATCCTGTAAAAGAGTCCTATTCCAAACGCTGTTGTTTATTCCTGCGTGTCAAATAGCGGGGGTCATTCACGTGACCAGTGCCGAATCCGCTGGTTTTTCTGGGCTTGTCTGGGCTTGTCTGGTGTTTATGTGCATGGCGTGCTGTTAATGCAGCAGAGGGGAGCTTTGACTTTGAGAAGAAGGCTTTCTGAAGGGTCTCTCTCGATCGCAGAGCCACTTACACTTCTGCGATGATGAAGCCTGAAGTTCCCGTGTATTTATACACGGAAAAGATTTAGTGTAGATCTACTTTTCACTCAGAAATTGCTAGTAAATTTGACAAATAATTATAAAGAAACAGCAAGTAACACACTGAATTAAACATAACATTTTGACTGAAATAGTATATTATATTTATAATACATTATATATATATATAAACTTATTTTAAACTGATGCTAAAAATGTGGATGCATTTTAATTTGGAAATACTAGATATTGTGTAAAAGGTGATTATAGCAATGATATTAATATATATATATATATATATATATATATATATATATATATATATAAACATTTATGATATTAAATATGACATAATTTTTGTATTTTTTTGCTGTATTTCTGTATTTTAATAAAGATAAAATTACACATTTTACATCTCGCTTTAATTTGTCTTAGTTTAATGGTCTAAATATAATTAAAATTTGCAATTAATTTTAAATCAGCAGTGTTATTTTAGTATAGATATACTATCATAGTTTTCTTAATATTTTGTTTTGATTCGATTTTTATATTTTCTGTTTTCAATTTAATTTGAAAGTTTTAGTAATTCTGTTTAGTGTTTTTATCATTTTGATCAGTTTTTTAATATGTCCAATAGTTTTTGCATTCTTGTTCTACTTTTAGTTCTAGTAATTTTTTGTTTCTGTCATTTTATTAGTTTTTAAAAAAAGTTTATATAGTTTTAAAATTGTATTTTATTTTATTTTATATTTTTATTTAATTTATTTATATTTTATTTTATTTTAGCTCATTTATTTTATCTTGAATAATGAACACGTTTTTTATTTGAATGGTTTTAGTGCTGAATATGTGATATCGCTCATCCCTGCTGGATAAGACAGCTCAAAGCATAAAGATGTTTGAGAGACTAAAAGACTGTAATCAGATATTTCTCATCATTTTACTGTTACCTAGGTGATATGTAATTGCTAACTGATGGGAATTATGAAAAACACAAGACATTAGTGCGATTTTATGGTTTACTTGCATAATTAGATTTGATCATCTCTCTTATCTTGTGCAGTAATTTACATTTAATGTTTAATTCCTTTTTATGCTTCATTATTACATTTGACATTTGCCCTGCCGTCTTGTTTACCAAAGTGGAAAAGGAATACATAAATGCATCACTGAATCAAAGTCCTATAAAAGTATATATATTAATATGCCATATTCATAGTAAATGCTCCCAAAAACATTGTGATATTTTTATAAGTGGCATTTTAGCATTGTAGACATATAAATGAGTTTTTCTCATTTCAATAGAAAGGCAGTATTTATAAGATGTCTTATGGTTTGCAGGGATGGATATCTATCATCTTGCCGGCTCATGTGAGAATCTGAGATTACTCTGAGATTATTTTTCCCACCACATATGGTGTTAGATTAGATTCTGTTTGTGTGAGGAGACACGGACACACAGCTGCTTCTCTTCAGCCCTTTGACTAAATCACAGCTTATTCTGGTCAGGAATCGTCCACTTAGACGTGTAAAGTGGCCAATCACAGCTAGTTTGGTTTATATGCATTTACACTGTTAAAAAAACGGCCTTGAAACAATTTTCACTAAGAAATTATTATTAAATTTCACAAATAATTAAAAGAAATGGTTAGTAACAGATTGTATTAAACATGAAATACTGAAGTAGAAAGACTAAAATAGTATTTTCTTGTACTCCAATTAAAATAATTAAAATATTTACATTGTACATGTTTATCTGAGTTTTTATCTGAATCAGTTTTTATTTTTATATTTTCTGATTTCATTTTTAATTTTAGGTTTGTGTTTTTATCAGTCTTTAAATTATTTTTTAATGTCTGTAAAGTTTTAAAATTTTAGTTTATTTTGTTACTTTTTTTGTTATTTTTATTAGTTAGTCAATATAGTAATTTTGTTGTGCATTTCTTTAGTTACTGTATTTAGTTTTTTAAATAATTTGTATTCGTTTTTTTATTTAAAAATATGTCTATGTGGTTGTTAAATTTAATCTATGCAGTTTTAGTAAAGTTTTGTGTGTTTTTGTCACACACACACACACACATATATATATATATATATATATATATATATATATATATGCATGCTGATATATTTATTTTATTTCAAGTAATGAATTTTATATTTTAATACTGCAATATTTACTAATATAACTTAATCCAGTATTCCTTTTTTTTTTTGTTTACAATTCAAAAAATATTTTTTACAATGTATAATAACCCTGATCTGAGATAATAATAATATATTGGCATGAGAAAAAGAGGAGAAAAAATATTCTATGAAAGCCAATGGTTTTGTTTCCAAACCTCATTAGATGTTCTTTGATTAGATTTATTTTATTAAAACAAAATGCTATGCAATAAGAACATGGCCTGCAATAAAGCACAGTGTCATAACCGATGGCGTAAATCACCAGCAGCCCTATACAGTGGGTCACGGCACACGTAGTCTATACAAAGATGAGAAAATTCGCTTGCGGTTTTTTGTCTTCTTGGAAATATTATTTCCCTCCATACATGGTTTCAAGGCACAAACAAATTGTGCCTCGGCGAGCAGCTGGGGCTCTCTGCCCTCGCCGCTTCTGATGAAAGCCCAGGTGTAGTGGAGAGAAGAGAGGATCTGAAAACAGAGAGAGAGAGAATCCTCAGGAATCCTCGGCTGCGGTTGCCCATTAGCACAGGAGCGCGGCTGGCCGTGTGATTGGCAGACGCAGCGGGTCATCGCGATGCACAAAGTGCTGTCTGTTCCTCGGGCCTGAAGGGCTCTCTGGGAACCAGCGGCTCCCTGGAGCCACACAAACAAGAAAGCAGCTCTGTATCTCCCCACGCCGGCGCTGCACCTATAACATTTTGTCTTTTCTGCGCCATAGGGAGCCTTTTTTATATTTCGCAAACACTTCAGCTGCTGCTTTCTGCAGAGCCGCGGGAATCTGGAGACTTCAAGGCCGCGAGGCAGGGATTTTTCTCCCCTCAGTGTTAACAGGTTGTTTTGTTGCTTATAAAGATCTTTTGGTCTACAGTGGGCTTGCCTTGGTGGATGTTTGCTGCACATGAGGGGGTGTGTGTGTGTGTGTGTGTGTGTGTGTGTGTGTCTGTGTGTGTGCATGTTTATGTGCTTTACGGGGACACAAATTTGTTTAATGACATGGGTATGACAGAGGTATTACAATTTGAAGGTGGTTTATGAGGACACTGCCTATGTCCCTGTAAATCAAAAGGCTTAAAAAACATACTAAATGGTGTTTTTTTTTAATCTAAAAATGCAGACAGTCTCCTGTAAGGGGTAGGTTTAGGTGAAGGATTGGTGTAGGACAATAGCACATACAGTTTGTCCAGTATAAAAACCATTAACGCCTATGGAGAGTCCACGTAAACCACATAAACCAACGTGTGTGTGTGTGTGAGTGAAATGATATACATTTCTGTGAGTGTACTATGCAAAGAAAAAATAGATTTTCTTACCTGAGAAGCAAAATTACTTGAGATAGTAAGTATTTATCTTTTTTTCTGCAAAAAATGCCCTAAAATCAAGTGAGTTTTTGCTTTTAAAAAATCTGCAATGAAAAAAAAACAAAACAACAACAACAAAAAACCCTTTCCTTTTTCTTAAGGAAAAATTCACATAATTTTAGTAACATTTAATAATATTTTTCAGAAATATGAGTACTTAATATATTATGTCACTGTGCTTCTCAAGTATGTTTATATATTATATATTTGTAATGGAAAACAAGACAAAGATAGTAATGAAGAAAATATTTTTGCAGAGTAATTAAACTTGATGTACTAAAATAACTAAAACTGAAATAAATATTTATAAAAATAAAACAAAAATATAATAGTATCTCAATATCTATCAATATATCTATGTATATATCTATATTATCTATCTATATATCTATGTATCTATCTATCTATCTATCTATCTATCTATCTATCTATAGATAGATAGATAGATAGATAGATAGATAGATAGATAGATAGATAGATAGATAGATAGATAGATAGATAGATAGATAGATAGATAGATATATGCATTAATATTATAATCCATTTTATTTCCTGATCTATGTTTATTAAACAAAAAATAAATGCAGCACCTTACATGATTTTATCTATTAGGAATTGATCATACAATATAATATTATGAAAAATTTGTGTTAAATAGAGTATATAATGCAGACAGATGAATTTCATCATGTTTGCTGAAATTCTGCTTATTTGTTTACATTATCCAATAGTCACCTTTAGAGGAAACCGTGTCAAGTCACCATTATTTATATAGTGCTTTATACAGTACAGATGTCAAAGCAGCTTTACAGAGTCAAACAGGAAAATAGTGTCCATAATGCAAGAGGACAATAGAAAACGGTCAGTTTTTCAGTTAAAGTCAGTTCATTATAGATTCAGTGCTGTCATTGTCCAGCTCAGTTCAGTTCTCTTCAGACAGTATCTGTGCAATCAAGTCCACACTATTGCCAGAAATTAAGTGTCCCCAACTGCAAGCCAAAGGCAACAGACAAGGAGCCAGAACAGAAATGGAGAAAAAAATTAAAAAACCTGGGAGAAACCAGGCTCAGTATATACTGTATATACATATGCTTTATATATATATATGATTACAATCATAAATCATGTAAACACTCCAGTCATATCAGTGTTCTAGAAAAATACAGTCTGGTGAATACAATTCAAAACCATTGGTGCTGTTGAAATAAGAGCTAAGAGCTGAATTTATAATTTTTTTTATTTTAGCTACATTTAAATAAACAAATTTAGTTGACTAACTTTCAACATTTGTTTTTTAAATTGTAGGTAAAATAAATTGTTTGCATCCACTTACCTTAAAAAAAAAAATGTAGTATCATTTTTTTTTTCCAGTGCAGAAAGCAAAGCCAATACACCTTCACGCATTTATCTAGTGCTTTCAGATTAATTCTTTTATTAATACATAAATGGAATATATAAATGAGGAATTATGTATTAAACACGCAAGCACTGCTTTTCCTAGTTTTGCAACTAATTCTTAAATTACCACTAATGCACATGGAAATCAATTAATGCAGTGAGATTGGCAATTTGTTTAGAGCATTATCTCTAAACACTGGGAATTAATAATAAAAATCCTTTTAGGAAAAGACAGAACTGTGAGAACAGACCCAACAATGGCTGGGCGGTTTCTGCATTCTTGGAGGGACACACATGACTGCTTTTTTTCTGCATTGGTCATTGCTGCTACAAATCTGTTCTTGGAGCACACCGCCAGAATCAACAAGATGGATGTAGGCACTGAAAGTACGGCTGGACACCCATGATAAGAAGCCCATGGCTCAGAAAGAAGCAAGAAAGAGATGCTGGCCGAAAGCCTGGGCCAGTGGCTGGAGCTCATGCCACTTGCTCAAGAAATCACAATCATATACAGAAGACAAAGAGCCAAACCAGAGCAAAAAGGTATTTCATCAATGTTCACGCTGCTCTTTTCCATGCAATGAAATAAAGACACTATCAAGTGCCAGAAATGATAGAAAAACACTAGAAAAGAGTCTGTATGATTCATTCTGCAATACGTCTAAGTAATTATTAAAGTAATTAAATCTAAGTAATTATTAAAGTAATTATTATCATTATATTAGTCAAGTCTCGTGTGCAATTTGCACAAGCAGTTGCTCTCTAGACTGATCCCTAAGGAGGTTTCATGTTGGATGCTGTCTCAGAAGGCAGCTGGCTATATGGGCAATAAACAGCAAGACATCTCACTAGATATTGAAGCAGGGTCTAAATAATAGAGTGAGGCCGCAACTAAGATGCGAATGATTTCATCTTATTTTCCACCCATTGTTTATGTAATCTAACACTTATTTGTGCATGCACATTGCGAGACCATTAGCAGAAGCAATTATCCGTCACCCATTAGTGCTCTTCTTCTTTTCTAGCCCAGACAGACATGAATGAGGGTCTCTGATGACACCTCGCACTCCCACAATCACTGTCAGGTAAGAAAACCTGTCTCACATCCTCTCATTTTCTTTTAATGACCGTGACAGTGGAAGTGCAGAGGTGGAGATGTGTGTCCTCCCCACCGATCCCCCTCCCAGCAAATTTGAGCCACTTCAGGGCACTCAAAGGTGCTCTGCGGGGCTCCTTTAATGTCCACGAGCTGGAGCACGAATCATCAGGAGGTCCTGGATATGTCACGCTTGTCACCTTGCTTTAAGTGCGTCTGGCAAGCGTGGGTGCTGGATTAATATTATATAGCCTACGGAAAGACTGTCGTATCAGCTATGAAAGCGCGGTAATCATCGTTGGCCGGTGAAAAGCAGGGCAGATTTCTCATTTTATTCCGCACACCGAGTGAGCAGATAACATCCCTGTTGTCTACATTCATGGTCCTATAGAAAAGAAGCTCTCGTGTCAACCTGCCTCTACATATTAATAAATGGACATGAAATATCGATTTGAGTGTGGATGATTTCATTATGTGAGGAGAAAGAGAGTCTTAAAAGACAGCTATGAAGTGTGTTTCCTTCCTGAGTGAATCAATGAGTGATTGAATCATAAATTCAACTGATTCGTTTTAAACATCTCAAGGACGTAATTCACACAGCAATTCGTCCAAAACAGTTCATGCCAAGTCACTTTTATTTATAATACAGATTGTGTCAAAGCAGCTTTACACTATTAAATATGAAAATAGTATGTAACATGAAAAAATACTATAGTAATTTATAGTAAATACAATAGTGTTTTTGAACCATACTATAGTAAACTATACTGCATACTGTAGTATTAACTATAGTGAACTGATAAACTCAGTTCAGTTTAAATAGTATCTGTGCAATCAAGTCGACAACATCGCTGGAAATAAAGTGTCCCCAACTAAGCAAGTTAGAGGCGACAGCGGCAAGGAACCAAAACAAAATTGAGAAACAACCTTGGGAGAAGCCAGGCTCAGTCGGAGGGGCCAGTTCTCCCTGACCAGACGAAACCAGCAGTTTAATTATAGGCTGCAGCAAAGTCAGATTGTGCAGAGGACCCGTCTGGTTCCCGTGGTCTTGTCCTGATGGCCGTCTAGTTGACATGGTCTCCGCTGACATTCAGGGCTGTAGAGGTCGTCTCATGAATATATAGTGTTTTGAACGAATCGGTTGAATGCAATGATGTATTGCTGTAACTTGCAGAAAGTTTCACTGTTTTTCACAGTGCTTTGACACAATCTGTATTGTAAAAGCGCTATATAAATAATGGTGACTTGACTGTTGTTGGACGCAGCTAGACGACCAATCAGATTCAGGGACCTAAATTAAAGGTGCGGTCACAGTA
This sequence comes from Onychostoma macrolepis, assembly GCF_012432095.1. Classification (NCBI taxonomy): domain Eukaryota; kingdom Metazoa; phylum Chordata; class Actinopteri; order Cypriniformes; family Cyprinidae; genus Onychostoma; species Onychostoma macrolepis. The sequence goes on from NC_081163.1 coordinate 2,353,716, forward strand.
TCGAAATTTGATATTATTAGGGTAATACTGTAGCGATGTATGAAGCACAGTCACAGCTCACTCAGAAATAACTTTTAAGTACTGATGGTTACTCAAAAGTACTGAAACAAAGCTTTTCAAAAATGCTTCGCAAAATGATTCACTGTTTTTAAGCACTCGAAACGCCACAGACGGGCAGCACCTGCTGGTCAAAACCTGGAGGCTAAATTTGTGTAATTTTATTAATGTGCCAAACAAGGTCAATTAGCAATTAAATATTCTCCTTTCTGTATTATACACGCACAAGTACTAACATTAAGTTTTAACTGAATCAACAATGAACCGACCTTACAAAACATACCCGAGATAAAAGTTAAAACTACCAGACATATATAACATGTTCAACAGATCAATTTAGGGGCGTTCTGAAACGTGGGCCTTTCGAATGTTTCGACACCAAGGTTCAAATCGAATTCGAATCGAATCGCACGAAGCCTTGTTTGCTGAAATCACGTGACTTGGCGAGTTCGATACACACCCCAAATAATTGGTTCGAAACTAATGATTTGCAAATGTTTCAAAGCTTCATGTTGCAGTGTTTGCTCACTAAATTAAAAGCAGTTGCGAAATCTTTCACCTTCGCGTGAAATTCCTGCTCGCGATGATGATATTAAAAGCACTGGATCACATGAAAAAATACTATAGTAATTTATAGTAAATACTATAGTGTTTTTGAACCATACTATAGTAAATAACTTGAATTAATTTGTTGTGGTAATTCTAGTTGCTGTGGTAATATAACAATTATAGTAATATAAACAAATGACTTTACCCAATACTGTACTAAGTTTTCTACAACTATAGGGTATATTATACTACAATACACTACAGTTTACTGTAGTAAAAACTAAAGTATAATACAATATTTATTACAGTTTATCAGTATAATTAATACTATAGTATGCTATAGCATTCATTAACAATGTGTTGTAAATACTATAATATATACAGTATAATACACTTTACTATAGTATGGTTCAAAAACACTATAATATTTACTATGAATTAATATAGTATTTTTCATCAGAAAAATGGTAAATGTGACTGCGCCTTAACAGTTTGCAACACTGTATAGGTTATCATATCGCATTGTCTTTCTGTTAGCTTATATCACATGTGCAAAACCCATATTTGTCAATGATTTTGAATAGGTGATGAATTTGTCACTATAGGATACAGTCAATGCACATCTCAAAATAAGCGTTATTTCATAACAAATAGAGCTACCCATAAACCCCAACTCCTTTGAGAGAGAGAAAAATGTCCTGTCTAAGCATAATGCTAAAATGACTGAACATTTGCTCAAGGCAGTGTGAGTTTGCTCACTTCTGACATGGACATTCTTAGACACTACATGCCAAAGTCAATTTGATTTCCTGTAGAGCTGCTCATATTTCCCCACTGAGACAACAGCAGTGTGACTGAAACATGAACTGCTATCACAGAAGAGCATTCTCTAAAAAGCATCCCGTGATGAGAATTTCTCCTCATTAGCGTGATCGTGCGAAAACAGCGTTACGGGCGCAAAAAGCGTCTTTGAAATGTGCTTCATACATCATTAAATCTAAATCGCTCTTACTGCTTTTGGAACTTTGTGTCCTGCCTGTTTGTGGAAAAACAATAAATAATGAATAATAAATAAATAAATGAAGACAGAGACCAGACAGCCTTCAAATTACTGAAGTGGATAAGGTCGTTTTTATATTTGAAATATCATATTTTATTTAGATGACTTTTGCAGTCACTGTAGCACAGGACTCATGTTAGTTTAAGATGATGAAGATGCAGCGAGAGAGAGACAGAAACTTCTCTCCACAGATATGCCGTGGGATCCAAAAGAGTACAATGCCTCTGCTTTAGTACATTTTCATTGCAATTTATTGTCAGCATCACAATTTGAGTGACAAATCTGACTGTACAAAAAATGCATGAACAATGTCACTCGTTTACTTGGAAAGTAGAGCACAATCTGACATGGTTCTGCTTCATTTTGCATTTCTTTCTAAAATCCCCAATTTTTTTTCCTAAATTTAAATGGAAAAGAAGATTTTCACTGTGGCCTCATTCTTCTGAGCCTCATATGTCTAAAACAAAGCGATGTGCTCTTCATTTCAAACCTGAAAGTATACTGTGGGAGGAAAGTTGACATAAACATACACTAAAACCATTTAAGAATAGCTCAGAAGGTGTTTGCTTTTCTCTTTTTTTAAGGTGTAGTACGTTTAAATCTTGCTGTACATACCATTTAATATCTCAGTGGGTAAATTCATGGATTAGCCAAATGATTACTAGCAAACCAAGCCTAAGCTTAATGAGTTATTAATGCCTACGCAGAGGATTTTGTGAAATTAGGTTGAAACTCTTAGACACAAGATGATATTAGGTTCATCCAACTCAGTACTTGTTAATTGCCTGGAGGCTGTGGAAATGTATTTTACAGTTTGCATTTGAATAAATGCAATGCAAATATTTATTTTCATGTAAAACTGAAGTATGTGATTTCTGTGCCACTTGCAATACCAAACAGATTTGCAAAAATAATGACTGTACCAACCAAACACTGTCTTCCGTCGTATTTCCAATTGCATTTTCCATTTGTTTGGTTCCTGTAGTGGCTCACAAGACACATTTAAGTGTATATAACTCAAAAACATCTTTTAATAGCCCTGAAAACATCTGTCTGTTACTCAAAACTATATAAAACATATTAAAACACATATTGTGTTCCATAAGTTACATTGGAGGTTTACTTTTGTTGAAAATACATTGAAAATACATTGCAAAACCCATATTCGTCAAATATGATTTTGAGTAGGGCATGAACTTGAATCAATGCATGTCTCAAAATCTCTTTTATTGCATGTATTTTACAGTTTGCATTTTAATAAATGCAATGCAAATATTTATTTGCATGTAAAGCTGTTGTTTTCCTTTACCGCTTGCGACCAAACAGAATTGCAAAAATAATCAAACATCTTCTACTGGATTTCCAATTGCAGTTTTGTTTGGTTCCTGTAGTGGCTCAGAAATAAAGCACTGCACATTTAAGTGTGTACAATTCAAAAAGCATATTTTAATAGTCCTAAAAACACATGTCTGTTATTCAAAACTATATATTTCAACTATTGCTAGGTTAAAGTTTATGTGTATATCCATGTCTGACTTTCTTCCATTACATTGGAGGTTTACTTTTGTTGAAAATGCCTCATTATACTTCAGTTGGAACCTTAAGGGCAAATCGACTGTGCCTTCAGCTGGTGACCAGCAGAAACACGAGAGCTTACACGAGACCCAGCACGCGGGCTGCCCACCAGCGGCATGGCATGATGACCCTGCAAACCTGCCGACAGCCGTGGTAGTTGTAGGGCCACGGCCAGTAGCCCCCGTAAGGCTCACATACCCGCTCGCAATGGGTGTAACTGCGATGACATTCTGTGCAGCAAATGCCACGATGGTCCAGCATGGGATCGAACACCATGTGGCTCTCCGAACCCTCCTGATTCCGCTGGAGAGAGAAGAGAAGAGAAGAGAAGAGAAGAGGAGAGGAGAGGAGAGGAGAGGAGAGAAGAGAAGAGAAGAGAGAAGAGAAGAGAAGAGAAGAGAAGAGAAGAGAAGAGAAGAGAAGAGAAGAGAAGAGAAGAGAAGAGAAGAGAAGAGAAGAGAAGAGAAGAGAAGAGAAGAGAAGAGAGATGGTGAGCGGAGCGCTGCTAAATTATTTCAGTGGGGCAGCAATTCTGGTTCACTTGGAGCTTGTTTTAAAAACGTATTATTTCTATGTACGATTATATGTTAGTCTTGTGCTTTAGTTTGTACTGAGCAAAAGGTTGGAGTCAGTATTCTTTACGTTTTTGAAAGAAGTCTGTTATGCTCATCAAGGAATGTGATTCACAATTGTGAAATGTTATTACAAAAATACAGGAAAAACAGGAATATTCTGAAATATTGCAACAATTTAAAATAGCTCTTTTCTGTGTGAATCTATGTTAAAATGTCATTTATTTCTGTGACGCAGCACTGAATTTTCAGCATCATTACTCCAGTCTTCAGTGTCACATGATCTTCAGAAATCATTCTAATATACTGATTTACTGCTCAACAAACATTTCTTATTATTATCAATGTTGAAAACAGTTGTGCTGCCCAATATTTTTATGGAAACGGTGATACATTTTGTATTCTTTGATACAGCATTTATTTGAAACAGAAATCTTTTGTAACATTATAAATGTCTTTAATGCCACTTTTGGTCAATTTAACTCGCGATTCCCACAAAATATCAAGTAGCAAAAATGGTAATAATTAAATTAATTAAAATAATATTAAATAAATTAAAAATATGTTCAAAATTGTAATATTAAAAGCAGCAAAAATGGTTATATTAACATAGAAAAGAGTTCTTTTAAATTGTAATAATACTTCACAATATCACTGTTTTTACTGTATTTTTGATCAAATAAAGGCAGCCTTGGTGAGAAGAAGAATCTGAATTATTCCAAACTTTTGACTGGTAGTGTGTGTATATTTCTAGCATGTTTATGCATTACTTTAATAATGAAGGCATTGCTCACATGATAAGGGTTTTCAGGGTTATAATCGGGCCCCGTCGGCTGCTCATCTTCTCTGGCTGAACTCGTGGAGTTTCGACGTCTCGCCTGTTGTCGATTTAATCCACCTGTATTCTGCCGCCTCACTCGCGACACACTTCTCCTCTTCCTCAATGCTTCAGAAACAGCCAGCAGAGATGGAGAGTCAAGATAAGCAGCATTGAAGAGCGAGGCATTTCTGAGCTTTAGATGGTAATCACCGCTTCATTCACAAATGTCACGGTCAGTGTGTAATGGCCATCGAATGTGGATCTGTTTTGCATTAAATATCCCACCTGGGATCAATAAAATGTATGTATTTGTATCTAAAAAAAACATGTTCATGTGCTGTATGAACTCAGCAAACAGGAAACATTCTCAGAACATTCTGGCAAGGTTCTCTTAAAGTAACCTTCTTCTAGTAATGGTAATACAACGTTCATTCGAAGTTATCTGGTCTTTAATAATGTTCTCAAAATGTTTGCACAAAAACGTTATTTATACATTGTTCATGGAACGATTTTTTTTCTGAAACGTTTACGTTGTCTAATGTTTTTTTTTAAACTTTACTACTAGCTACTTTTTAAAACATTCAACATTCAAAAATGTTCCAATAATGTTTGTAAATGTCAAAAAACGGAATGTTGTTTGCTAACTTTTGCATGTTATTACTTGTTTCAGAACGTTCAGAGAACATTCAAAACTAATGTTTCCATATGTTATACATTTTTTGAATGTCCAGAGAATATTCAGAAATAATGTTTTCATATTTAATGGGAATATTCTCAACTAACAATAGTATTTATTCCGTGTATGCTTTGTTTCTGTCTCAGTGTGTTTTCACCATGACCTAGTTTCTCAGTCTGATTAATCATTCTGTTCACCTGTTGCCTCGTTAATTAACTCATCAGTTCCTTTGTTTGCTTTGTGTACTTAAACCCTTAGTTCTTCCTTTGTTGGTCTGTTCTCGTTGGTTATTGTGTTTGGTATGTGTCTCTGAGTTTGTTATTAAAGTCTATTTCCAGTTATTCTTCTCCATTGTGCGAGTGAGTTATACTACCAAAATGTTACACTATGTTTTGCAAATATCCCAAGATGTTATGAATGCTCTCTGAACTTTCAATATGTCCAGGTTTTAAAATAAGTTTTTTCTTGTTTATGCAAACGTTAAGGGAACTTCCGTTTCGCAAACATTGAGAATGTTGCTTTTGAATATTCTCTAAACATTCTGAAACAAATAGTAACATTAAAAAAAAAATGTTAGTTGAAGGTATAACCAAAATGTTTCAGAAAAAAAACATTCTATGCATGAACAATGTTGTTGTGCTAACATTTGAGAACATTATTAAATACCACATAACTATATTCTATTAACGTTACTGGAAGAATGTTTGCTCATTGCTTTGAGAGAACCTTGCCAGAACGTTTTCAGTTAGCTGGGATAGTGTTGCGTGGCTTGATGAATGGCATTATGTAGCTTATACTGAACTATTAATCATACAATATAAAAAGCAATACTTTCTCATAGTATTAACTTGCACTTCATCATTGCTCTTCATGTGTTGCAGGTTTATTAATGGAAATGCAATGAAGCACCTCTGGAGTTTGCAGGATGATGCCAGTAAATGGGAAGATCTCCGCAGAATCTCAGTATTTCAGGGCTCAGAAAACTGACGTCCTTCAGTGGTTCTTCAGATGCGATCCAGACCAGAGACCCCACATCAGATTTCTCCTATTGGTAATTAAAACACAACGCTTGACTGAACACTGAAACCTGAAACTTCCAGACTAAAAGATTTATTTTGCAAGTTTAATGTGGATATACAATGATTTTATGGATGGGTGTATTTAATAATAGAAATTAGAATTAGAAATTTAATAGAACTGATAGAATATAATTATTAATAATTATAAAAATGTAATCATTTAATAATAGAAAATGTATTTAATAATAATAATAATAAAAAAAGACTTTTGAATTGCTGTTAATGAAAATGCTTTTTGCACACAAAACCAGCTAAACCTTAAAGTCCCGTTCAAACCAAACACTATAATTATAATGATAAAGATATACAGTACTTCTGAAAGATATGGAAGCTTGATTCCGCCACAGAATAAAAAAAATAATAAATTATTTTATTTATTTCTATCTCGCTATTCTGACTTGAGTTCTGAGTTTACATTTCGTCACTCCACTTTCATCTATAATGAAATCACTTTCATGTTGTTTTTTTCCAGCTGATGAACAATAAAAACATTGACAGCCAATCAGAATCCATTCTACTTTAATGAGCTTGAGTATTTAAAGTGGCAGACGACAAAACTGCAGTGTGGGCTTATAATAAACATAACATTATTGTGCGTTGGTGTGGACACTAATAGTTAATCGCTGTCTTTTTAGTTATCATTTTCAGTGTTAATGGCTTTTAACTCCTTGATCCTGACATAAACGCATTATGAGTCTGGGGGCGGGGCTATCCATGTGACAGACAGCAGATGGGGGCGTGGCCAGGAAAGCGGTATAAAATTCTGTTTAGTGAAGCTGATGATGCCAAAATTACACACTTTGGCTATAAGCAAACATTTTGAGATGAAAAATCTGTGAAGAGTTTGATCAACTTTATACATGTACTGTATTCACAGTTACAACTAATTACCTTTCATTTAGCTTGATAAACATTCCCCAATTTAGTCTCATTTATATGATTTATATTCATGTAGCAGATGCTTTTATCTGAGGTTTACGAAACACGATGGACATGTAGATTAATTTCTGCAGGACTATTTTTAGACATCATCAATTTCATTCAAATTTCATCAAAGTCAAATGCAGATATGGTCAGAATAGCCAATGTATAGTTAATAAATGAAACCTGAGTCTGATTTGTAGAATGAAGCATGTGGGCAAAAGAAAGACTTTAATGGTGATTATATTGTTTCTCACCTCAGAAAGTTCAGATCTGACTTGTGATTTGATGTAACACTTCTCTTTTCCAGGAAACTTGACTGCTGTAATGCCCTGTAAAAGAGTGAAAATAAATGAGTTATTTTATGAGCAGCTCTGAAATTAGATGAATGGGTTAATCATGTGCTACTCACGGCTTTGAAGTCTTGAACTTCCACAATTTTCCCATCTCCAGCATCTGAATCGTCTTCTATCTTTATATCGATGTTACTGTAGTGAGCGCTGATCGCCTGTCCACATGAACATACCAGAGTTAAGTTTGTTTTTTTACATTAAATTAAAACAAGATAAATATCCGCATATGGGCTCAGAAAAATAAACTTAATTGAAAGGGTATACAAGATTATTTTTCTTGCCCCATTGGCAGATATTTGTTCTTCTTTTAAGAAAAAAACTCACTTAATTTTGGAGCATTTTTTCAGAAAACAAGACTTAATATCTTAGGTCATTTTACTTCTCTGGTAAATGTATCTTTATTTAAGAATGTTGAATTTTTACTGGGAAAAAAAAGACAAAAATATTAAATTAGAAAATTATTTTTGAAGTGTGTGTTATTTGAAAAAAATAAAAATAAATGTAAACTCTGAAATAAAATAGAATATAAAAATAAAGGAAAATTAATATTACACAGACATAAATAAAAATAATAATAATGGTAAAAATGACAAAAATTAACTAATATTAAAATGAATAGAAATAAAATATGTAAAACCGTTTATTTCCACTATTATTTCAATCATTTCTTATGTTGCTTTAGTTTAACTTTATGTACAAGAATAACTAAAACTAAAACATAAATAAAATTTATAAAAACTATATAGACATTTAAAAAAAAAAAAAATGGTGTGTGTGGTTATAAAAAGTATTTTAAAAATAAAAATTTTAACAATTTTCAAATTTTAAGGTTAAAAATATTTTTTTATATTTAAAAAAAAAAAAAAATGTCAAAACACAACAAAACTAATTTAAAAAACTAAACAATTTTAAAAACGAATAAATTAATATAAATAAAATGTAAAAAAATAAATAAATATTTAAGCTAGTTGCTAAGGCAACACTTCTCATTTATAAATAAAATGATTAAAAACTATATATAGACACATACTCTCCCCCCCCCACCCCGAAAAAAAACCTACTAAAAATGGCAAAACACACAACAAAATGACTAAAACGTTAACTAAAATTTAAATGAAAATAAAAAATATAAAAATAAAAACTAATTCAAAATATTAATAAAAAATAAAGAAAACAATAATAAATGAATAAAATAATATCTCAAAATAACACTGCAACATACAAATATTACATATTTTAATCCAGTGGTTCTCATCAGGGAGAAATGATGCTAAATAAAAAAATAAAACTAACCATATAATCATGCATACTTGTCAAAAGGAGGAGAAAATGCTTCCAAAATAGAGTAAATTAGTATAAATAATAATTTGTGACATTTTTTTCTTTTGTACATTAATCAGTTTTGGGTTGCTACTTAATCTGCGTCCTGAAGCGAACCTACTGTAGTTGTGAACCACTGATTTAATCCATATAAAACATACTGTATAATATTGGTGCATTATTTTGTGCAGTGGTCCAGCAGGTGGTTTGCTCACGGGTGCAGCTCTTACTGGCCGTTTGTGTTTGCGTTGGGAAGTGATGCATGCTGATCTGTTTGCAGTGTTAACACTGCATGATTATAACCCAGCACACAGACCTCTTTGTTTGCCGTCTTTAACCTGGCGGATTTTTTTGAAATACCAGAGGTGCCTGAAATCAATGCACACTGATGGCTGCAAATGCAAACACGACGCTGCCTGCTTCATTGATCATTCCTGACACTTTGCTGAGACAAACTGCAATTTAAATATTCTCATTCCAACTCAGACCTACTGTGCTTTAAATATCGACACGTCTGTGCTATTGCATCAGCATGCATTTGAGAGCAAAACTGTGTGATTACGCAATGCGGAATATTAAAAATGTATACTTTAAACATAGAAGTGTTACAAAATCCCCCCGATGAATGCACGCATGCATGCAAATTAAACTCAAAACACAGAACAATTTGCTGCACATCAAGAAGAGCAAATAGTAAAATGTTTTTATTATTACGCAGTTAACTCGTCACAATCAATTCTGTCAGTCCACCTCATCAATAATGAACATTTTACTGCTTTGATTTGCCTTTAAGGAGTTCAAGTTTTAGCTTTAGTGGGCTGAATTTGATAGACGCTCCCAAAGGCGATATTTTTGTGTAGGAAGTTGCAGAACAGTTGCACTAATTTTGAGCCAAACTAGTTTAGACTACTGTACTGTCTGGTCTGAGATACTTACTTCTTTCTCGCTGACTTTCCACAAGTAAAAAGCTCCAATGCCTCCAAAGAGCAGCAGAACGGCGCCGGCGATGAAGGCTACGACCGCCGTCTTCTTCACACGCATAAACCCTCTGGGCTTCAAGCTACTGTAAGCCTTATTAAACGCACATCGTTGGATTATAGACATAAATCAAGTATATTAGATGCATAATGTGAAGTTTAAGCATAAAATGAAAGCATCTCATACCTCAAAAGGAACTTTTTCAGATGTTTCCTCCATGGCGTTCTGGCTTCTACTGAAAGCAGAGCTTTGTGACTTGGTGTAGCTTCTCTCGAGTTTCTGTCATGTAGGTGAGAGAGAGGAAAAATTCGGGCAAAATAAACAAGGTCCCGGAGAAACCCAAGCCTGGAATTCCTCTCCGGGGATTTTCTGTGGCCTGAGAAAACAGTGCTGAGACACACGCTTCAGACTATTCATGCACATTTCCAGTGAATCTGTGTAAATTGACAGGCAAAAAGAGGCCCGGTTTACCTGAACTCACTGGTGTAAATCTATGGGAACGCAACATTTATTTTTCAATTCAACAAAAGTCAAGCAAGTTCTTTAGTTTAACTAGGGCTGGATCTGTATAAGGTCTCATTCATGTACGCTAGCAGTCAAAAGTTTGGACACATCACTCATTTGCATGACTATTTCTCACTTTAAAATAACAGTAAACTAAATCGAGGTGTGACACAAATGAAGATTCTCTTATATTTCAACTTCTTCTTTGTCAAGTTTCCAGCTTTTTTCACTATGAACATTCATTAGCCAACTTCATCAGGTGCATCATGGGAAACATGCATGAGATAAACTAAAACTAAAATCATAAAAATGCATTTTTACTTGAACTATATTAACAATAAAAAAATAATAAAATAGAAATAAAATACACTCAGAAAGTCTTCCAGTTTTGTAGACATTCACACAGTCATTAGTCAGGTGGCAACACAGCATTTGACCAATGGATTTACAAGAAGTGTTTCAACATTGCATCAACTACTGATGAACACATTCATATTTATTTGAGTTATCACTCAGTAGGTTATTTAAGCATGTATTAATATGTATTATTGAAAGGCTTTTGTCTTTCAAACTCATTAAAATGCACAAATTCTCATTATTTCTTATTTGCAGACATTCTCAATCTTTTTGTCATCTGAACCTCTTTCACCTGATATATTTACTGTAAAGGGGTGGTCAATCAGCAATTCTGTAAAAGACAATATCTACCTTCGCATTGAAATTTGAGCATCGTAACTTTGCAGATGCTGCTCAAACAGCAACATTACACACTAACTAAAGTTAAAAAAAGTTAAATCATAATCAATGACCCCTTTAAGTACCCCTGAGATTTTAAAATTCATATTTTAATAATTAAGTATCACATTTGCATGCTCACAGTTCTCTGTCATATGGCGTGCAGGTAAACATAAAATATTTCTTCTTTTTTAGTAAGTGAATTATTTTGAATTTTGATTGCTATTTTAAAATTATTTATTTTAATTTGACATTTTTATGATTTAATTACATTTTTGCCTTTCATTAAACTCACAAACCCCCCGCAGTTCCCTTACGAACCTCAGTTTGGGAAACCTTGATGTAATATTATGTTTAATGCACTTCATGTTGTTAATTACAATGAAAGGAATATATTGTCTCACTCTTTATTTTTACATCATTATGTTACAAGATTATCCTGTTTAAATAAATGTGATAAACGAGTAAAGCCAAAAGTAATCTAAAAGTAATCTGATTATATTACCTAAAATGTGTAATGTAATGGATTACGTTACTGACTACAATTTTTGTCATGTAATTTGGCTGTTTTATGTTATGTTATGTTATGTTTGTGTTGTAATCAGTAACAGATAACAATTTGTAAGTACCGGTAATCTACCCAGCTCTGTGTGTGTGTATATATATATATATATATATATGTGTGTGTGTGTGTGTGTGTAGTGCCATGAAAAGGTTTTTGCCCCCTTCCTGTTTTTTTTTTTTTTTTTGCATATTTGTCACACTTAAAAGATTCAGATCATCAAACAAATTTTAATATTACACAAAGACAATGCAAGTAAATTCAAAATGCAGTTTTTTAAATGATGATTTCATTTAAACACACAGAACTGTGATTAAACACATTATTTTAGAAAGCTGAGGTAAGTTTCATTAGCCAAACCCAGGCCTGATTACTGCCAGACCTGTTGAATCAAGAAATCACTTAAATAGAACCTGTCTGACAAAGTGAAGCATGTTTAAAGAGCAACACATCACGCCACGATCTTAAGAAATTCAAGAACAGACGAGAAACAAAATAGTTGACATGTATCAGTCTGGAAAGGATTATAAAGCCATTTCTAAGGCTTTGGGACTCCAGCGAACCATGGTCAGAGCCATTATCCACAAACGGAGAAAACTTGGAACAGTGGTGAACCTTCCCAGGAAGTGGCCGGCCTACCAAAATTACTCCAAGAGCACAAAGACGACTCATCCAGGAGGTCATAAAAGAACCCAGAACAACATCTAAAGAACTGCAGGCCTTACTTGCCTAAATTACGGTCAGTGTTCATGATTCAACAATAAGAAAGGGACTGGGCAAAAACAGCATCCATGGGAGAGTTCCAAGGCAAAAGCCACTGCTGACCAAAAAGAACACAAAGGCTCGTCTCACATTTGCCAAAAAATATCTTGATTATCCCCAAGACTTTTGGGCAAATATTCTGTGGACTGATGAGACAAAAGTTGAACTTTCCATAAGCATTTCATAAAAAGAACATCATACCAACAGTCAAACATGGTGGTGGTAGTGTGATGGTCTGAGGCTGCTTTGAACCTGGATGACTTGCCATAATTGATGGAACCATGAATTCTGCACTCTATCAGAAAATCCTGAAGGAGAATGTCCGGCCATCAGTTTGTGACCTCAAGCTCAAGTGCACTTGGGTTACGCAGCAGGACAATGATCCCAAACACAGCAGCAAGTCCACCTCTGAATGGCTGAAGGAAAACAAAATTAAGGTTCTGGAGTGGCCAAATCAAAGTCTGGACTTACATCTGATTGAAATGCTGTGGCATTACCTTAAACAGTCCATTCACGCTCGAAAACCCTCCAATGTGGCTGAATTAAAACAATTCTGCAAAGAAGAGTGGGCCAAAATTCCTCCACAGCGATGTGAAAGACTCATTGCCAGTTTTCACAAATGCTTGATTGCAGTTGTTGCTGCAAAGGGTGGCACAACCAGTTATTAGATTTAGGAGGCAATTACTAGTGCCAGGCAGGTTTGGACAGCTTTTTTCCCTTAATAAATTAAACCATTATTTCAAAACTGCATTTTATATTTACTCTGGTTATCTTTGAATAATATTAAAATTAGTTTGATGATCTGAATCTTTTAAGTGTGACAAATATGCAAAAAGTAAAAAAAAAAAAAAAAAAAAAAAAATTTTTCACCATATATATTTTTTCTTTAATATTTCAGCTGATTGCCAGGGCAACACTTTTTATTTTCATTTAGTTTAACTTGATGTACTAAAATAACTAAAACTGAAGTAAAAATGAATAAAAAAGTATACAAGTATAATAATACAAGTATGCAAAAGAACTAATAACAAAAGACAAAAGCACACAACAAAATTACTAAAACTGTAACTAAAATGAAAATGGAAAATATAAAAATAAAAACTAATTCAAAATATTAATGAATAAAAATATATATTAATTGATAAAAAAAATATAAAATCTGAATTTTACATTTTTGAGAAAATTCAGTTGTAAGCATAATTTTATTTGTCTACAAAGCTAATATTCAAGAATTTAAACAGAAGCATGAAATATTTATGAGATGATAAATTATGTCTTTTGACTGGATTAGACAAGGATGCAAAACATTGTAGATGTAACATATTTTCTCATGTTTTCATTTCTTAAAATAGCATTTCATTTCTTTCTGCCAAAGTAGCGCCAAGGTCATGAGTTCGATTGCAACTGACTTGTATAACTGACAAATAACTTGTTCATTGTAAGTAAACGTTACAAAAGTGGTAACATTTGTAGCTTCATAAAATGACATTTTAAAGTGTTACAGTTTGTTACTCATCCATTTAACCTTTTTAATATAATGCAATTTGAAATTTTATAACAAAATTCAATTGTAAGCACAATTTATAATTGTCTGCAAAGGTAATTCAGACACCTAAAGATCGAACAGTTTTATAATCATAATGTTGTCTGAACTTTTGAATTGTTTTTGTCAAGGATTAAAAACATTGTAGATTTTACCAACTCAATTTATATTTATGAAATTAGAAGCCTTAAGAACCGTTTTAAGATGATAAATTATATCCATAATTTTGACTGGTTTTGTCAAAGATGCAAAACATTGTAGATTTTATCATAACTTATTTTATTTCTCATGATTTCATTTTTTAAAAAGAAACAACTTTGCTCAGTCTGAATAAATGTTATAAAAATGGTCATTTTTTTTAGCTTCAAAAATGACATTTAATGTGTGCTACAGTTTGTTACTCATCCATTTAACCTTTTAATATAATTCAAAAAATTATTCAGATGGCTTAAGATTATGTCCAAAATTATCAAGTATGCAAAACATTGTAGGTTTACAATAACTTATTTTATTCCTCATGTCCACATTTCTTAAAAAGAAACTTGTATAAGTAAACATTATAAAAGTGGTAACATTTGTAGTTTTAAAAAAATGACATTTAATGTGTTACATTTTGTTACAATGTGACTTACAAACAAACACAATCACATTATATTCATCCAAAACATGCTATGAAAAAAACAACAGGTAATATTGTTAAAAATATAATTTGTATATACAAAACATCAATGCAGTCAAAGATAATATGTACAGCAATATTATTACAGTATATGCCAGTATCAGACTGAGGTATCATCAGGCTTGTGTAAATCTGCCGGGACTCTCTGTGGCGATGGGTTTGGTGGAGTGTGTGAAGACTTGCATGTCTATATTCTCCGAGTCTTGTCTCCTCTGAGACTGTGGAGAGCAGATGTGAATGTAATCGTACTGACTCTGCTGATCTTCTGTAAGGCTGTGCAAGGCCACGCTTCTGTTGGTCTGAGTGTCGTAGCTGCTCCTCTGAAGCGTGGCCTGCGAGGACGGCCTCGTCCTTGAGAAGGTCGAGAGATGTCTGCTATTAACATTCCCGCTGGTTCTGCTCACAGACGGGCTCCAGCATCTGTCCGAGTGACCGAGGATCCTGCACTCGCTGGTGCAAGCCCACAGACCTGAGGAAACACACTCCGGTAAGCATTCGTACACAACTGCCACAAGAAAACCGCTAATTGCAACTTCTTAGCTCAATTCTGATTTTTTGAAATATCTTGCAGTATATAAGCTTCAGTCTAATCCAGTCAACAGCAATTTAGCAACTCTGACTTTACATCTCGCAATTATGATGGTTTTTCTCAGAATTCAAGTATGCATGTTTATATTTCATAGTAATTCAGACTTCTCAGAATTTTTAGTTTCTGGCAATTGTGAGAGAATCTCGTAATTTGGCTTTTTTCTTGGAATTCTGAGTTGAAATCTCACTGTTCAGACTTCTCTTCTCAGAATTGTGAGTTTCTTGCAATTTGTGACATATAAGCTCGCAATAAACTCTAACCAATCCAATCAACAGCATTTATGAGTTTACATTTTGCAATTGTTTCTTGTGATTTATTTCCCCCCCGGAATTCTGAGTTTATATCTCGTAATTTTGACTTTTTTTATTTAGAATTCTGAGTTTACATCTTTACATCTTTGAATTCAGATTTTTTTTAATTAAATAAAATTAAAAAATTGTGACTGAGTAATTGTGCCCTTTTTCCCGCAATTTATATTGTGAGTTTGTCTCACAATTCAGACTTTTCTTCTAAGAATCGCGACGTATAAATTCATCAAAAACTCAAAAAAGTTTTCACTTTTTTTCTTGCAGTTGTGATCTTAAATCTCACAATTCTGACTTTTTATCTCAGAATTGCACGTTCATATCTCACAATTGAAAATTATATATTTTACATCCCGCAATTCTGACGTTTCTTCTCAGAAATGCAGTTTATAAACTTATGTTATGTTGCAAGCCAGAATTGTGAGAAATAAACTAAAAATTGCAAGAAAAAGTTAACTTTCATAGATCTGAATCAAATACCTTCACTTTTCTTTTTCATCAGAAAATACGCTCGTTCGACTCTTAACGTGCTCAGATGCGTGTGACTCGTGCTATGCACACTGCTCAGCTCTATTAGTGCGTGTGTGATCGCTCAGGCTCTTTGTTTCCCATAGATTAGCGTTTAACAAAGCTGCACTAGAAATGAATCAAAACTGACCTTGAAGTGAAGCGATCCAATCAGCAGCTCATTAATCTGAGCACCTCTCTACTTTAACTTTGCCTCACTAATCCACAGGACACCTCGTCAACGCAACCATGATCCTGCAAAAAATAATTGCCCTGACAATCGTCTGCGTAAGAAGTCGTGCTACCAGCGACACTGCGTCTTTGTCTGTTTCGTTGCTGCACTGTTATCAAGAACACAAACGATCAGTTATGTAAGACTTACTTTCTAACTGTATAAACCTACAACTGTCTCCTCTCTCATTAGTCTAAGACCTATATCAATGCTCCAAATCCTCCAATTATTTTTGTTTTGCATCAGATCCTATTTTCAAGTAGTTTTGAAATTGAACAAGATTATTTGGAGGCAGGTATATATATATATATATATATATATATATATATATATATACGTATATTTGTATGTTTCTGTAGGTTTATATTCAAATTAGTGCTGTCAAATGATTAATCACGATTAATCGCATCCAAAATAAACGATTTTGTTTACATAATATGTGTGTACTGTGTAGATTTATTATGTATATATAAAGATACACACATACAGAATATATTTTGAAAATATTTACATGTATTTACATGTATATATTTATATAAATTATATCATGTATTAATTAATTTAATATATAAACATAACATATTTTTCTTAAATATATACATGCATGTGTCTGTTTATATATACTTAATAAATATACAGTATACAGCACACACACATACAGTAAATATACAGTACACACATTATGTAAACAAACTTATTTTGGATGTGATTAATCGCAATTAATCGTGTGACAGCACTAATTAAAATATGAAAATGTTTAGATAAAAGAATATGCTAAAATAAATACATATAGAAATATATGTAATATAATATTTATTTGTAATTACAAAAATATTTATGATATTAATATAAAAATAAACATTTAATATTTTTAATTTTTGCTTATAAGGTATTATTATATTATATTATTTATATGTATAAACATATTTAAATATTAATATAAAATTAAGAAAATATATACAAATTTATAATACCCTGCTAAATTATGAATATATATATATATATATATATATATATATATATATTTTTTAAGATAAAGGCAACTACTAAAACAAATAAACAAATATTATTATTATTATTATTATTATTATTATGAGAATTCTACAAAATATTAAATATATTACTGTTTTGGACATGTATATACATAAAAATATACAATAAAATATAGTATGTATAATAAATAGTTCTGAGTATGTCAGTCAGTTGATTCTAACCTTTATATGACGTGTAGTCTTTTTTGAGGCCTTCACTGATGTCAGAATCACTGTCATTAACATCACTGTCTCCTTTTCCGCTGTCTTTGCCGCTGATCTGTGGGTCTCTGACTGCGATGGTCATCATGGAGTTTCCTTTCCATACCGTGATGGGACGAGCGTTGTCTTTACCATAACCAGGCAAAGTGGAATATCCCTGCGAAAACACAAGAACCAAAGCTCATCCTCTCTGCTCTTCTGGAACGACATGATGGTGAGTAAATAATGACAGACTTTTCATTTTGTTGATAAACTACTGTTACTGTTGCTGTTAAGCACTCTTTTGTGTTCAGTCTGCACTATTTGATTAAATTTTTTGGGTATTCTGTATATACACATTGATCAGACAGATGTCTTTGACTGTTGCATTGCATGCTTGTTTTATTTCTGCATCCTGTTCCATGAACCTATTTATTTTAAAGACAGCTTACGACAAATAAAAACAGGTATATTTTGTAAAACACATTTAGAAACCCGTTCCATTGTGCTGCTTCTAGTTGTTTTGTAACACTTGTGACATGTGACCCCTGCGATCTGTCACATTGCTTTGCGCTACGTTTTTATTGTTGGTCTATTTACTAATAGTTTTTGGCCATTTGGTCACATCTCACTGTATTTTCAGTGCCTTCCGCTATAAGCACTGCATTTTTAAAACAACATATGAAGTTAAAAACAGATCATTAAAAAAAACAGTTTCAATTCCAATGTGTTCAATTGAGTTGGATCCCATTGTGCAAGTTTTAGCTGTTTTTAATGCAAGCAGTGCACTGTGTTTGTATGCCTCCTCCGGTCATTGCATCTCTGTTTTTCAGGGTTTCACACAATGAGTGTTATGTTTTTAAGACAACCTGTCAAGTTAAAAACTGATTGACCTGTTTTCTGTTTTATTCCTTTGCATCAGTCTCCTTTATTTTTATTTTATTTATTTATTTTATTTGATTTTAGCTTGTTGTCATGTGCATCAGACAAACATTTTTGGCTGTTGCATCACTGTTTTTAATATTCTTTTTTCTTTTTTTTTTTTACAAAGTGAGAATTGTATTTTTAACATGGGGTGTCAATTTAAGCAGTTAAATTCAGTGTTATTTCAGTATAATTGAGATGATGTTATAGTTTTTATTAATATTTGAATCAGTTTTTATTTTTTATGTTCTGTTTTCATTTTAAATTTAGATAACATTTTTATTTAATTAAAGTTTTAATTTGCGTGTGCTTTTGTAGTTTTTGTGTGCATATATATATATATATATATATATATATATATATATATATATATATATATGAGTTCATTTTAGTTATTTTAGTACATTGTTAAAATAAATTAAAATTAGAATTTTTATTTCAAGTAACAAAAATGCTTTTTTATGGTTTTAGATTTGTTCACTATAATAACTCTAAATTTGTTCCCAATCCTTCAGTTGTTACAACAATTTTTGCTCTTTTGCGCCATTTTATTTATTGTTGCAAACATATCATATGGACGTTTTTGAGCATTGCATTGCATCTCGCTTTTTTTGGTTGTCAATCTGCATTTTTTTTATTTTTTTTTATTATATGTAGGCTACATATATATGAGATGCACGTCTTTGTTCACTGCATTGTGCAAAGTTAACATTTAAAAAAATGTTTTGTTCCAGTCCTTTGCATTCCATATGCACTGTTTTGCATTGGCCTGTGCACGTGCATCAGATTAACGTCATTGGCTTTCATGTTTTGTGTCATTAGCATCGCTTTCGAGCCATGTGTTGTGTTCAGCTGTGCTCAGTCGAGCTGTTTTTGAATGCATGTCCTGTGTGAACGGCCCCTCAAACACACACACAGAAAGAAACAGTCACCACTTACATCTATTTCCCCTGCTACACTCCTATATTTGCTCTTGAAGGTCTGTGGGTTTTCGTTAAAAACTTCGGCCGTCGCCTGCACGCTGTTGTGTAGTTTCTCAGGCGTGCCGATGACGGTCGTGGAGTGAAATGCATGCGTGTCGAACACATTGGCAGTCTGGCTGGAGATCATCGACACGGCGTTGTGCTCTTTATCGTAAGGAATATCCACCGTGTCAGGAAGGTTAGCTTGTCTCTTCTGACCGTTTTTGCGACTTTTGCATAGTATGTACGATAAAATAGCCAAAAACAGCAGTGAGGAACTCGTCAAAGCCAAGATTAAAATAAGTGTCCATTGTTTAGGTTCGCCGTCCTCTCTTTCGTCGTAAAAATTGCCGTTTGAGGGCGCAGACTCGGTTACGGTGAAATGAATCGTAGCTGTTGAGGTTAGCGACGGGTGGCCATTGTCGTTAACCGTCACTAAGACTTTCCATAAGTCGTACTCGTCGTAAGCGATTTTGCGGTTGATGTATATTTCCCCCGTATTCGGATCGATGGCGAAACCGAAATCGCCTCCATCGTAGAGTTTGTAAGTGAGCTCTGCATTCAAACCGGCGTCTGAATCTTTCGCCGCGATTCGGGTCACGATATAACCGGGCGGCGCGTCTCTGGGAAGCTGGATTTCGGCAGATCCGTTGACGAGTGGCGGTTGCATTATCGAAGGTGCATTGTCGTTCTGATCTACTACTTTGATAATCAGTACAGCGTTGTTGTGAAGTTGCGGCCATCCTCGGTCGCTGGCCTGGACGCGAAGATCTAGCCGCTTTGTGACTTCGTAATTAAAACTTTGCAAGGCGTAAACGTTCCCCGCTTGATTCATAATAGCAAACCTGGAGACGCTGTTGGTGTCCGAGTCAAAAAGCTCATAGGTTATTTCCCCGTTAAGCCCAGAATCCTGATCGCTGGCTAAAATCGTAGTGATGTAGGTACCTGGAAGTTGATTCTCCTCAATGAAACCTTCATATATCTTAGCGCTGAATGTCGGCGCGTTGTCATTGACGTCTGTAAGCCGTATAATGTAATGAGTTACCGTGCGTAACGGCGGTACGCCGAAATCCTCAGCCACTACAGTCAAATTATACTCCGCGATCTTCTCTCTATCCAGAGGAGCCATCGTGACTATCGTGTAGCTCCCTTCATACGCTCTTTTAAGCCTGAAGTTTCCATGTCCACCGTTCAGAGTGCAGCTCACTTGCCCGTTAGCTCCAGTGTCCTTGTCTTTGATGCTGATTAAAGCCACCAGGATGTCTGGACCTGTAGCTTCGCTAACATGCGCAACGCCATCTGTTACTGACGTAATGGATGTGATGATGATTTCAGGCGGGTTGTCGTTCACATCTCTGATGTTGATGATGATTTTGCACATCGAGGGCACAGGATTGTGTCCTAAATCGCTGGCTTGCACGTCGATTTCATACGTGGTCTCGTCTTCGTAATCCACAGGGTTCTGCAAAGTCAAATGTCCAGTTTTGTAATCCAGTTTAAATAGTTGTCTGATCTTTGTTGTGACTTGTTTGCCAAATTCATAAACAACCTGTCCATTGAGACCTTCGTCCGGATCGACAGCGTTTAAGTCAAGCAGTAGCGAATCAACAGGGGTGTCCTCTGGCACATCCACAGAGTAATGGCTGTGGTCAAACAGCGGGCTGTTGTCATTAGCATCCTTCACTTTGACGGTGACATTAGTGGCGCCGCTTTTCGCCGGATTCCCGCCGTCTGCCGCCACGAGTTTGAGCGCGAAAAAAGCGCGGGATTCGCGGTCGAGCTCTTTGACAAGCACCAGCTCCGCATATTTAACCCCATCCACCCGCGTTATGACATCGACGCTAAAGTGAGCGTTCTCGCTCAGATGGTAGGTTTGGATAGAGTTAGAGCCCACGTCTGCGTCCTCGGCGGCGTCCAGCGCGACGCGCGTCCCAAGCGCCGCGCTCTCGGAGATCTCGACGGTGCAGTCGGTGCGCGGGAACACCGGTGAGTTGTCGTTTACGTCCAGCACTTCCACCTCGACGTGAAAGAGCTCAAACTGCTCGGCGGACACGAACGCGACGTCAAAAGTGATTACGCACCGCGGGTTGCGCTTGCAGATGCGTTCGCGGTCGACGCGCTCCTCCACGGTAAGCCTCCCGTCGCTTTCCCTGAATCGGATGAAGGAGCCGGTGGAGGGGCTCATGAGCTTAAACCTGATTCCGGGGAAAGTCCTGCGCGTTTTGTCCGGGGTCCAGGTTACATTGCTGGCTAGAGTTCCGATGACCGTCGGCGGTCGGACCTCCTCGTATATCTTATACCTCACCGTGCGTTCCTCAGAAACGACCTGTGACACAAGCGAAATGCATATCAGCGTACCTCCAAGTATCCGCGTGAATAAAAGTCCTCGCTCCATTTTAGCGCACCTGCGCGCGGAGAGAGTCGCGCTGTTCATCAGGTTCTCTGAACTGAAGCGCAAAGTCACTTGTTCCGCGCGCAGCTTCTTCTCTGACCCCTCCCGCGACAGACACACGCGCCAATGACATTTACAATGCACACGAATGACCAATACACCTTCACACAGGTCTGATGCACGCGGGAACGAACGCTTTATTCAATGCATTATAATGGAATTGAAGAGAATATTCAGTAGGACTCGGGCTTTGTGCGCGCATGTGGGGAGGGTGACAGGACAAAGAAAAAGACATTTCATTTTCTCTCTCCTGTTTGAATGGACAGGGAAGGACACCGATTTTTAATGATTTGGCTGCTGTAGAAACTTGAAATTGCTTGTTTGGCTGTCCTTTAGAATGGAAATATTAATTACATATATATTGCCATATGACCTAATTGGAGTCTGTTTTAAAGAAATGACTGGTTTTGAGTATGCATATGAGCTTAAAATGTCTCCAAAGGTGGACCGAACAGGCATTGCGTGAGACTGAGGATGGTGACGTGACATTTCTGTCCTCAAAAAATAATTTTCATCATTTGGATGAGCAGCACGTAACACTGATTGTGTCCAATGCACAGAGTATTTTTAGCAGTTTGAAGCAGATTGTCCTGCGCTGTGACCGTCCACATCATGAACTGTGAAATACAGAAATGCATCAGTGAACAGTGTGGATGGAAATGCTATTTATTGCTATGTTTGGACTACATTTCACTGTAATGTGCACCAGTATTATTGAGTCCTGTGGAGTAACTCATCAAATCTCTTTCTAAATGTGCATCTCTAGGGATCCTTGAAAATGTGGCTCAACAGGATGCAAGTAAGATAGTTTTCCAAACTTGTAAGTTAAGAAGAGGAAAAGTTGTGCCTCCTGCTATTCATTTAAGGTCTGTTTAACTCCCTCCATCTTCATTTATTCAGTCCTGTGGTGTTGCACCTCCCAAAATAGCCGAATCCCTTTAAACTTCTTCTAAAAGTACTTTAACAGCATTTTCAGATTGTCTTATTATTATTTATGTGCGTTGAGTTTTCACAGCCTCATTAATTGAGAGACTACAGGGAATGTGTGCTTTATAAAAATTAATTTGTCACACTGCGGGGCCATAGAAATGAAAGTGAAACGTTGATTAAAAGTGGTGAAAAAAATGCACTTTTCCACATTCTCACAATCTGTCTGCCTTCCTCATCCGTCCATCTCTTATCACGAATCTCTCAAAGCAGAACTATAATGTATTCATCTTTAATCTAAATCCAAATCTTGCCCACCGGGTGAAAGTCTCCAGACGCAAGCCTGGATCTCAGTCTGGTTTTGGCCAGTTGTTAAACTCGGAAAATTGCAGTCAGATGTGCGAAGTGCTTCTAAATATTTCATGAATTTATCGTACGCACCTATCAACCGGCGGTAAAATTTATTCCAAACATTCCAGATGATATTTCGCAGAAAGCACTACATTTCTTTGGAAGTTCAGGGCAATCTTTTGTGCTTTCAAATGAATCCGAGAGGCTGAAAAGAGGTTTTTGTAGGGGGGAAAAAATGCTGTGCAACTGTTTGAGAGGAGATAGGGATTCCAAATTCATAGTCCGCTCACAGACATAATTCCATTTTTAATAGGATTCTAAATGCATTTGGTTTCAGGGGATATCTTTTTGCATTTTCAAGTTTGCTAATCACATCCGTCTATGACATGCTTCAAGAAATGGCACGGAAGTCGACACATAAAACTAGGCACGGGCTTCATAAAGGTTTGAAATGGGGATAGAATTATACGCCGGCGATGCCCACAGTTGGCTGATTAGTGTTCTTGCGGGAGATGATTTTAAGATTCCTTCTGGACACAGTAGTGTCTCTCTCTCCGGGGGAAACCGAGCCTTTCTGTGAACAGCATTAAGATTTGCAACATTTGGGGAAAATGCCACGAGAATTGTGTTTGCCAGTCTTCAGTGGCAGCTCTGATGATTACATTGAGAGAAAGAGAGAGAGATAGAAGGAAAATATATCCGTGACCTTTGCCTTATCAAGCGTTCCATGTAAACATTTAGTTTAATGGCATTTGAATGCATGCATTTTCACGTAATGCACTTTATACAAGATTGCTTGCCCTTTCTCCTTATGCACTATGAAAAAAGATTTTTCAAAGATTATCGAAATGTGTTTTACAAGAAAATACTATTTCAGTCTTTCTACTTGTTTCATGCTAAATTCAATGCGTTATATGCTATTTCTTTTGCAGTGAATGGGTGCCGTCAGAATGAGTCCAAACAGCTGATAAAAACATCACAATAATCCACACCACTCCAGTCCATCAGTTAACATCTGGAGAAGACAAAAGCTGAAACAAATCCATCGAGACGTTTTTAACTTTAAACTATTGTTAAAACATTAGTCCATAATCCATAATAGCGTTTCCTCCAGTGAAAAATTCATCTCCTGTTGTCTCTAATCCACACACTAATTTGTTTAGAGCTGTTCTGGACTGTTTTGGCTTGTAAACAGTGCTTGATCTGTGCAGATTTCTCTTCTGATTCAGACCAGAACATTATTTCACTGGAGGAAGCGTTATTATGGATTATTACCATTTTGATTTAGCCTTTATTTTTATATTTTCAGTTTTTTTTTTTCTTCCCAATTTTTATATTTTTCTTAGCTGTTTATATATATATATATATATATATATATATATATATATATAGAGAGAGAGAGAGAGAGAGAGAGAGAGACAAACAGCTAAGAAAAATATTAAAATTGGGAAGAGAAAGAAATTTATATTTAGCTTATTTTTTTATTTTGGTTTTATATTTTAGTGCTTAAACTTATTTCAGTTGCCCAGGCAGCATTTATAATTTTATTTTTTATTTTTTTATTTAAGAAACTTTTATATTTTTTTGTTTAATATTTTTTTTATATATTATATTTTTTTATATTTTCATATTTAATTTATTTTAAATTTAGTTTTAATCATTTTAGTAATTCAAAATAAAAATTAAAAATACTTTTTTCAGTCAGCATTTCTAATTTTCATTTAAGTTTTTTGTTAGTTTAAGTTCTTCATATAATATTTGTATTTTATTTCAGCTTTATTTTAATTAATACAAATGGTATTTAGGTAACAATAACAGTCATTTTCTGAAGTTAAAATCCCATTCACTGTCTCCATAAAGAAAGAATTTTATACTATGGATTATGGACTCCTATTTTAGCCAGAAACAATGGTTTGAAGTTAAAAACATCTTAATGATGGATTTGTTTCTTTTGTCTTCTCCAGATGTTAACTGATGGACTGGAGTGGTGTGGATTATTGTGGTGTTTTTATCAGCTGTTTGGACTCTCATTCTGACGGCACCCATTCACTGCAGAGCATCCATTGCTGAGACACTGATGCAGAGACACATTTCTACAAATTTGATGAAGAAACAAACTCATCCTAATCTTGGATGACCTGAGGATGAGCATTTTTTCTGCAAATTATAATTTTTTGGTGAACTATTCCTTTAAGTCCTTAGATGTTTCTCCTAAAGTTCCTCTATGTGTGGACCCTCATTCATTTCTAAATTAGTCTAAACAACAAACAAAGTCATCTACAGCTTGGATGGCCTGACTAAATTTTCATTTCTGGGTGAACTATTCCTTTAAGCCATGCATCTGCAGTGCTATCATATCAAATTATACAGTCTATTTAGGATTTATTAGACTCTTTTGTATCATACTGACATATTTTGTTGCTTGTTCATACTTCAACCAGCTACTGCCTTCCCACAATGCTTCATTTCTGATTATTTTCCTGCAGGCGCTCTTTCTCTCTTGGCCGTCTTCCATTAGCCTAGCCTCACTGTCATCCAATACAGCCTGTGTTCATCTGGGAAAAACACCTACAAAACATCAAGAAAAGAACTAAAATGAAAGAAAATCTAACCAAAGATGTATTTCATGACCTGAATTAAGCATGTGTTTTGACGGAGTGCAGTTTTGTGTCTCCTGCATCCGAGTCAATGAGAATCGCAGTGACCTTCAGTACATCATCTTTGATTACAGTCGTTTATGAAAAGATATAATGCATTATAATGTACCGTATGAATACCTTCATAATGCATTATACATATAAGCTTCAAGTGTTAATGCATTAACTAACACGAACTAACATTTTTTTATTAACCTTTGTTAATGTTAATGTTAATAAAAATGTTCATGTGTTACCACCTTAACTAATGTTAACAATTACAAATACATTTTTTAAGATTAAAACTTAAATGTTGAGACAGATTAATAAAAAAAAATAATAAAAATACATAGGTATTTTATGATACAAAATATTGTATCATGTATATAATATATATGAAATAAAATAAAAGATTAATAAATACTGTAGAACTATTTTTTGTTAGTTTGTTAAATTAATGTTAACAAATGAAACCTTATTGTAAAGTGTTACCACTTCAAAAAATAAAATAATGAATTAAATTTGCTTGCATTTAAAAAAACACACATACAGGTTTTTTGTCACTACACCATTATGTAGCGAAAATCCTGTATATTATTTTTTTTAATAAAGATATATTTTACAATAATACAATAAATACACCATTATGTAGCAAAAATCCTGTATATGAAATTAAGAAAAAATATTTTTAAGTAATAAAATAACTATATTGTGTAGAAAAAATCCTGCATGTAAAATTGTTTAATAATAATTTTTTACAATAATAAAATAACTACACCATTATATAGCAAAAATCCTGCATATAAAATTGTTTAATAATAAAATATTTTTTACAATAATAAAATAACTACACCATTATGTAGCAAAAAGCCTATATATATATATGTATGTGTATGTGTGCGTGTGTCATTTTACATGCTTTCTGACTCTTCCAGTTTAAATTTATCCTTTTTGTAATACTGAATAAATATTTATACAGCTGAACTGTGTTGGATATGAACTAGATTGTAGGTTTGATTTTGAGTCGGATGTTCAGGCATTTGAGGCTCAGCAGGGGCTTTTCGCTCTGACTTGAGGAATTCTTGAAGCGTCGACTGGAGACGTCTCTCACAAACATCGGCCCTCAGTTTTCCCCGATCCCAGGTGTGCGTCGCTCTCAGGTGCGGCGTCAAGCCTTCCTCTCGTAAGCCGGGCTGGAAGTCTCTGCTTATTAAAAGAAAGATCAAAGCGAATCAATCCTCTGTTGTGTGTGAAGAGAAAAAAATCAGCATGTAGAAGTTTCAAAGGCTGCTGCACAGGTTAAATCTCTCGAGGAACACGCCTGATAATTTATTGGAGACAATAAAGACACTGAATATTTCACTTAGACCTCTTGTTCTCCTTGTTTCGTGAAGCCCAAGGTGTCCTAGTGTTGTCAGGAAAGATGTATGATCTGAGGATATCCGAGTGAGCAGATAGAGGATTCGCCGTCACTGTGGATTCAGACTCCACTTCATCACGCCATTACATATCACACATGATCCTCAGACGTGTGGACAGCCACAAGCACCAAACGTTTGGAATAATTAAGATGGTTTTAGTCTCTTCTGCTTACCAAGCCTACATTTATTTGATCCAAAATATAGTAAAAATTGTGAAATATTATTACAATTTAAAATAGCTGTTTTCTATGTGAATCTATGTTACAATTTAATAATTTTATGTATATATATATACATAAAATTTGTTTTAATATTTTAAATCAATTGATTAATATATGCTAATTAATTACTATTAAAATGTGTTTTATTGCATTTGATTGTCATTTGCAATGCATCATGGGACAAATAGCTCAAACCCATCATGATGAAGACCTAACTGGATTGAAAAATAACACTAATACTAATAATAACTTTTCAAATAAAGTTTTTTAATTTCAACATGTAGATGTTTAGTCTTTGATTTGTTGGAGTTTTTGTCTTGTACTTGCATCCAGCTTGGTTTTGGATGTGCATCTATAAACAGTTCACTCTCATAAAAGAAAAAAATAGTGATTTACTTACAAAAAAACAAAACAAATATTCCTGGAAATCACAAGCATTAACTGAAATAAAACTAATTTATTATTATTATTATTATATTTCTTGTTTTAATTTATTTTAACTGATGTACTAAAATAACTAAAAGTTAATGAACTGAATTAGACATGTTTAGATATTTTTACTATATTTTTAATTTTTTTACTGTATTTTTTTGTTGTTGTTGTTGCTACTGCAGCGTTTGTTACTTAAAGAAAACATTAACTTTGAAAAAAAAATTAAAAACACCCATGTACTAAATTAACTAATATTAAAACTGAAATAAAAATTAATGCAAACTATACAGACATATTTAAAAAATAATAATAATAAAAATAAAAATTACAAAAACACAACAAAATTATTTAAAAAATGTAACTAATATTAATCAAATAAAATATTTATTTCAGCTATTATTTACTAAAATAACTCAAATAAAAATGATTTAAAATGAACCAAAACCTACTAAAATGACGAAAGCACACAACAAAATTACTAAAATTTTAAAAAAAAAATTAAATGGAAATTTAAAAAACTAATTGAAAATATGAATAAAAACTCTAATAGTTCTCTCGAGTCTTCTCTCTCGTTTATCAGACCTGTGAAGCTCTGTGAAGTCATCCGGAGGAGGAGAGGCAGGTTAAAGCACGCAATTGGCTTTGACTGAACAGAAATGCTTCCCATCCTCCCCAAAACCTTTGAACTGCGGGAAACAATACGTTCTCTCTCTGCTTCACTAACGCACTTACACTATTAAACATTTCATGCTGTTCATTCACAGTTCCTGACAGATCTGAGAGCCAAAGCCAGAAAGGGATATGAAATCAAACCGAGATTCACACAACATATTGGAAAGTACAGGCTGCCGTTTCAAACCGCTAGACATCAGTCATAAAGCATGAATCCAAATCTGGGTAAGCGGAATGAGACGAAATGATTAAATATGGATTAATAATCAGAAAGCACACAGACAGAGGATGAATATGACTCTAAATATGCATCAAAGGAGCTGTGTTAGTGAATATTAATGAAAGACAAGCCTTCGGCTCTCTGGAAACTCTGGAAAAAAACACAACAAATCAAACACTGAGACAAATACTATATTTTCCCGTTTAATAATTTTTGCATGGCAGAAGAAAACAGCCCTCTTTATCATTCAGCACGACATACGCTCGGAATATAAATGAGCCGCTTTGGGTTTCTTAACATTCAAAGCGGTAAACAGCGAAATCCAATAAAAATCAGCCGAACATTAAGTCAAGCTGACGTTTCTCTTCGATACAAATGGAGAGTTTTTATGCATGATGTCACATGGCTGGTATTCCTCAAAAGTAAACCTTTGGTCTTAGAAAGACTGATATTAATACAGCACTATTTATATATCAAAGCTGCTGAAGAACACATTTGGATGTGTTCTAAACCCTAGTGAGCTCCCTACATAGGCAGCTGCCTTCTAAGGGAGCATCTGAGTTGATTTAGAACACTACGTGTGAAACCACTCGACAGCATCAGAGAGACTCGACTCACATTTGATTTCAGTAGATCTGGGGCATCAGCATACTAAGCTAACAATAAAGAAAAATATCTAGTGCACATGAATGTTGGGTAAAACTGTGCATTTTTAATTAAATCGAACTATTCTCTTTGACGCTTTTGGGTACTGAATGAAATGCAAGTATATTAATTAACTTTTTCTTTGTTCATTATTTTGGATAGATGTTTCACTCGTTGCAATGCATTACAGTACATGCCTGATTTCACTATGAAGGACACATATGACTTATAATTTGCGCAGTGTTTGTTTAAATAGCAAAACAAATGTAAAAAAAAGTATTTTTCCCAATTTTATGAGGTAGTGATTTATGAATACATAAACAGTGTTATTTTAGTATCACTGAGATACTTTTATAGTTTCTATTAATATTATGATTTTTTTTCATTAGTGATATTTATATTATGTCGTTTTTGTTTTAATTTTAGTAAAAATGTTAGTAATTTTTGTTTTGTCTGTTTTAGTAATTTCTATTTGTTTTCTTAATTTGAGTCATTTTAGTTAAAAGTGTAGTAATTTTGTTGTGTTTTTGTCATTTTGGTTAGTTTTTTTATTTTAAATGAGTCATTTTTATATTTTCTGTTTTCAATTTAATTTGTTACCTTTAGTAAGTAAGTTAGTTGTGATTGCCATTTGTATTAGTTTTTTATTTTGAGTTAGTCATTTTTCTTTTTTTAAGTTTAGCTAAAATTTTAGTCATTTCATTGTGTTTTTGTCATTTTTATTATTATTTTCAAATATAGTTTTTGTTAATTTTCCAGTTTTATTTAATTTCAAGTAACACAAATATATGTGGGGTTTTTTTTAACTTTTTTTGGTGATCACTCCAGCCACTGTTGCTCAGATTTGTTTCGAGCATATATTACTTATAATTACCCTTTATCTGATCAGCATCTCTTTGCACTATATTTTTATTATTCAATATCACTATTTATAGTGTATAGTGCTGCTACCCATAATGGGTGCTGAAAGAGGATTTTTTTACAAGGCAACACGTAGTTTGCTTTTGGAGAATCCTTCATGCTTATGATGCATTAAAAAAAATGCCTATCTTGGCAGCCCCTAAAAATAAAAATTCTTTATTGGCATCGATGGTTCTATGAAGAACCTTTAACATGCATTTAACAACTGTTTACTAAAAGGTTAACAGTAAGTAAATGCTTCAATGGCATTCCTTACTTAATTTTAAGAGTGCAGGGTTTAGAAAGAAAGCCATCGACTCTTTTCCTGTATGCATTGGTAGATGTCACCTATGCTCTGACAATAATAAATAATAAAGAAAGGAACAAATCTGAATTCTGAATCCAGACCAAACCTATTTGTATGGCAAAGTCGTCACGTACCAAATGATTTGAGCACAAACGGCGGCCCATGCCGGATTTAATTGACCTGGCGCAAGATGGAAGGAAATGGGCTCAATCCTGCTGAAGAAGAAAATAGGCACATTTGCTGGATGTCAGAATCGACAGACACAAGATTGCTGGCATTATTCTGAGGCACATCCTGATTGGCTGCTTCAGAGCCCAATTCAAGCATTAGGAACAAGGATTTTGAATAGAATTCTCAAGGGTCCAAATTACAGGGCATGAAAAC
The DNA here is from genome assembly GCF_012432095.1 of Onychostoma macrolepis. Taxonomy (NCBI): domain Eukaryota; kingdom Metazoa; phylum Chordata; class Actinopteri; order Cypriniformes; family Cyprinidae; genus Onychostoma; species Onychostoma macrolepis. Next base: position 2,384,780 of record NC_081163.1, read on the forward strand.
AAACCAACGCTTGACTCACACACACACACACACACTCGCTCTCGCTCTCTCACACAATACCGCTGATGAACTGGCGAGATAGATGTAGTTTTGCCAGGCAGATTTCCTTCATATTTTTGAGTAAGTGCTTGTTGTTGATTTCCCGTTCGCGCAGTAAGAGTCTGCATCTGCTCCGGCACACAAGATCTCCGGACCTCCAGTAGCTTCTGGCTGTGAAATGGCCTGCTGGTGCTTCCTCGTTTTTGGAGGTGAACGCGGCTTTGGCCTGCATGACATGACAAGAACACAAACGCATCTGTAAATGGAGTCGTTCTAATGTGAATTGGGTGACCCAGGCTTATTCGAAATATGTGGCTCTAAATACATTTCTGCAGCACTATTATTACGTACCTTACTGCACATTTCGTGGGTGAAAGGTCCAGTGAGTGGCGCTAAAACGTGTGTTCAATACATGACCCTGGCACGTTTTTGTTATGTTGATACAGGCACGTATTGCTGTGTTTGTTTTACGTTGCTTCAGGTACGAATCGCAGTGGTTCATAAATCAAATATCCGATTAGTGACTCTAAAAGTTAATGCTCTATCGTGTTGGAAATATCCCCTTCACCAAACCCAACCCGATAGTGTTAACAAATGCAAAAGTCATATAAAAATGCATTTGTTGATGCACCTGTGCTATTTTGACATCCTTATGCAGATTTGAGCTGTTTTGTTGAACCGTAGTTTCACGAAGTTCGTACCGGAGCTCTTCATCACTCAAGTGCAACGCCGCATCGCGTGAACTACCGAGCAAACCTACTGAATTAGAAAACCCGTGCATATGAAGCTGGATATGTGACGCTAACCTTCTAATGCATCAGTTTTCAAATCTCGCAGCATGTTAAAATTTTGAATTCACAACATAATATTCCCCAAGTAATTATGTGAAAATTAGGCTTTATTAATCAAAACTGTGGACCTGCAAATCATACTTTGTGTGAAAAGGAATAAAAGTTGTGGGAGTTTTACTGCCTCTAGTGTTCATTTCAACTGGAAACTGCAGTGATTCGTATGTATGTATAAGTACGTTTTATGAGTTTTGCAGAATTGTAGAGGCATGTATTTCCAATGAGCCTATGTTGCAATTGGGAGCTATACAATGACAATAACAAACCCTATGGTTTTTATTTACATTTGTAGAGCAAAAATTAGATGTATATTCGTAAACTGAGTTGTTCTAACCATACAATCATGTAAATAAAACAAGAAAACTTTCTACTTCAAAGTTTCATGTTTAATTCGATGTTAACTAACATTTCTTTGTACGTATCTGTGAAATTTACTACTAATTTACGAGTGAAAATTACATTTGGTATTTACAAAATTAGTAACAAAATCTGAAATAATTTTCACTCAGAAATTGCTAAAAAATTTCACAAATAGTTACAAAGAAATGGCAAATAACTATTTGAACGATTAATCGCATCCAAAGTAAGTTTTTGTTTACATAATATTTGCTTGTGTATTGTGCATATTTATTATGTATATATAAATACACACACATACAGTATATATATTTAGAAAATATTTACATGTATATACATTTATATATTTATATTCTTATATTTTATATTATATATAAATATATTTAATATATATACATAAAATTTTTCTGAAATATATACATGCATGTGTTTGTATTTATATATACACATAATAAATACACACAGTATACACATATATTATGTAAACAAAAACTTATTTTGGATGCGATTAATCGTTTGACAGCACTAATTTGAAGTATAAAGGCTAAATTGTATTTTCTTATTTAAAAAAAAAACACTTAAATATTCTGTTTTATTCACAAAATGAAAAATCATGTATTTTCGAAGTTGTAAATAAAGTTTATTCAGGGGATTTTTGCAAGAAAACAATTTCAGTCTTTCTACTTCACCTTTAACTCGATGTATTACTTGCCATTTCTTTGTAATTTGTTAAATTTACTAGCAATTTATGAGAGAAAACTGTTTCCACACCATATTTTTAGTGCATGATTGTTCGAAGTTGAAACTAAAACAAAGATTATTGATTATTAGTCTTTCTACTTCAAAACTTCGTTATATTCAATATTACTTGCCATTTCTTTGTAATTATCTGTGAAATGTACTAGCAATTTTTGAGTGAAAATTGTTTCTACAGCAGATTTTGTAAATAATTTTTGTAAACGCCAAATGTAGCCAACAACTGAAACCTTACTGTAAAGTGTTACCTACATATTTAGTTTTAGTACAAATAGCACATCACTTCAGTTTACATTTCTACATCATAAATGAAGTTTACATTTGTAAATTAACCATATAATCGTGCATACACTGTAAAAACAATTTTTTTTAAATTGTAAATAAAGATTACTGGAGTACTTTTGACAAGAAAATACTATTTCAGTCTTTAATGTGTTATTTGCCATTTCTTTGTAATTATTTGTGAAGTCAGCAATTTCTGAGTGAAAATTGTTTCTATGACAACTTTTTTCAGTGCATTATTTTTCAAAGTTCTGAAGTACTTTTTACAAGAAAATATTATGTATAATTCAATATTACTTGCATTTCTTTGTAACTGTTTGTGAAATATACTAGACAAGTGATTGTTTAAGTGTAGATTTATTAATGTTTCATTGTTGATGTCAAAAATCTTGCATCCAAACAATTATGGCATACATGACTACTCAATGAATATGACATATATGAGAGCTGCGAGTGGGTCGATTTGTTCAGCTCGGCTCTCGAAGCAGATTGGAGACCGACGTGCCAAACCGGTGCACGTCAAAGCGCTTGAGATGTACAAAGAAGCGCGGCTCTTCAGCTAAGTTGGCGGCCCATTGCTGCTGGGCTTTGCCTGTCCACATAAAGAATTCACGGCTCACAGCACCCATGTGGAAAAAAGCGGTGGAAACGTGCTCCGTGCAATGTAGCAATTTTAAGGAGGATCACTATGGCCCCTTTCTCAGTCCTGATAGCGGCTCAGAAGCAAAATGACAGGCCAATGAAGAACTTATTTGAAATCTCACCAGGAACCGAGAGGCTTGCTGAACAGAGTATATTAGAGCGACGGAGACAGGATTTCAGTGCATGGGGCTTCAAATTACTTCTGATGCTTGAAAAGAGGTGCCACTGAATAAAATTGGCCAGGAAATGGCTATGAAGATCTATAATTTGATTCTTTTTTATAAGTGTGTGTGTGTGTGTGTGTGTGTGTGCGTGCGTGTGTGTTTGAATCCTGTTCAGTAAAAGCTAAACAGACTGGCTTCCTCAATGCTGGGAGTCTGGATATTTTGTAGACCGTTTTCAGCACTAGAAACATTTGCTTGCATTGCATGTATACAGCTTGCGGTCTGTATGCATAGAATGGCCAAATACATTTGCTAAAATTTGCATTATATAAAGCACACAGCATGAAGGACTGTTTTCCAAAATGCAATGCACTTGACTTGGCATTCAATTTCCAGTGTGAAAAATGAACAGGAAGGGATGTTTAGTTGATCTCACTGCCAAATGATAATACATTTTTATAAACATTAAGACAATATTATTATGCACTGAATTAAAGGAATAGTTCACCCAAAAATGAAACCCTCACCCTCAGACCATTCAAGATGAGTTTGTTTCTTCATCAGATTTGGAGAAATGTAGCATTGTATCACAGCAATAGATGCTCTGCAGTGAATGGGTGCCGTCAGAATGAGAGTCCAAACAGCTGATAAAAACATCACAATAATCCACACCACTCCAGTCCATCAGTTAACATCTTGAAAATTATTCATGGAGAATGGGATTTTAACTTCAGGAAATGATTGTTGTGCTCTAATTGGTGATGTTATTGTTAGCTAAAACTTTTGTTTATTAAAATAAAGCTAAAATAAAATATAAATATTATATGAAGAACTTAAACTTAAAAAAAAAACTTAATGAAAATCAAATTCTGACTAAAATAAGTTTTTTTTTTCTTAAATGACTACAAAAAAAAATTAATATGATTCAATAAAAGTAAAATATAAATATTTAAATAAAATAAAACAAAAGTATTAAACTTGAAAAAACTGAAATAAGTTTAAGCACCAAAATGAAAAATACAAATTAATTTAAACTAAATAGAAATAAAAAAAATATTAAAATTGGACAGGAAGAAATTAAAACTGAAATATAAAAATGAAAACTGGAAATATAAAAATAAAGTCCAATTAAAAATAGTGATAATCCATAATAACGCTTCCCCCAGAGAAAAAGTGGTCTGGTCTGAATCAGGAGAGAAATCTGCACAGATCAAGCACTGTTTACAAACCAAAACAGCTCTAAACAAATACGTGACTGGATTTTGATGTGAGAGACAACAGCAGATGGATTTGTTTCTTTTGGATTCTCAAGACATTAACTGATGGACTGGAGTGGTGTGGATTATTGTGATGTTTTTATCAGCTATTTGGACTCTCATTCTGACGGCACCCATTCACTGCAGAGCATCCTTTGCTGAGCAAGTGATGGATACATTTCTCCAAATCTGATCTCATCCACATCTTGAATGGCCTGAGGGTGAGTAGTAAATTTTCATTTTTTTGAATGAAGTCCTTTAAACATGCACAAATGCAGTGAGTTCATATGACAACATTGTAGCTGTTGAAGCAGAATAATGCATATGGTTTTGATTGCTATTTTTAAGAAAATAGCAGCTAGTATGCAGTGCAGTATGAACACAGCCAGTATCAGTGAACTCTCTCTCAAGTCAGAATGTTGGTGTGTTTCTTGGAGAGCTGCTAAGATTACACAGGGGAAGCATGAATATCAGAAAGAAGGCTTTGTTCTGCTGGGAATGACCAGAGCGCTCATGCAGAGAGTTCAGCTCACTTTGAGCAGATTGAAAATATAATCACTCTCAGAAATGTGTCTGGTGGATATCAACAGACAGAGTGAGTGCTGAATGAACAAAAAGATGAAAAATGGAGAGAAAACTAGAGGCAGAGAGAGAGCGCGAGTGGACACAGGGACTGATGAGGCTTGACAGAACAACATCTCTTTCGCTCGCCGGTTGACAACATGACCTCTCCGACACTAGAGGTCACAGTGATGATGGAAAGAGGCTGAATTATAAAAAAAAAAAAACATATAGGCTCTGCTCCCAAACCTATTGAGCTATAGTGATGGGATGATGACGCCTTTGAAACATTGCTTCATGAACATTTACATTTTGTTTCGAATCAGTGGTTCAGAACTTGCATCACTGCGTTTCGAGCTTTGGTTTCGAAACAATTCTGATGGTTATATCAGGCAAAAGAGTAGATGGTGGCTTAGAGATGATAGGTTATTTTGACATCAGCAACACTTTTAAACTTAATTGGTTAAGAAATTCTAAAAAATGATAATTATATGGGGTTCTTTATCCCACAACGTATCTTTCAAAAGCTTGGAGGCTTATCTTTTCTTCTGAGATGTAATTTTCTTCCAGGAAAGTTACCTCTTAAATTATCTGAATTTCACCAGCAAGTATTATTGGCTTGGAAAATTTGTTTCCATCACAACTTGTCTCCACATAAAATGCTTTTCTGGAACAATTGTATCATTATCATTTTGCACGGGTATTTTCGAAAGGAACATATATTTTGTTATGGATCTGTTCTATGATAGTGGAAACATAATTTCTTATGAAGACTTTATGCATTTTTACAACCTTCCCATTCCCTTGAAAGAATTTCAACAATTATTCCAAACATAATACATAATCAGCAGGGGCGGTTCTGGGGGCAGTGCCCCCCTGTCAACAAGCTTGGCCCCCCTAAATTTGGAATCATATCACACCAAACAATTTTGGGTGAAATGCGCAGTTTGTCCTGTAAACTATATAAAAAGAAAAACCGCTGTTAATCTGCGTTCGCTGGCTGGCACAAAGCCAGAGACACACACGTTTTAAAGCACTGCGCATTATAACCAATCACATAAGATTCTGTTGAGCTTATGAATGCAAGGACCAATCAGAAGCGTTCAGATGAGTCATCGCCGAAGAGCCGCTACTAGTCCCCGCGCGCTCACTGACTGAATTCTCTCCTCAGAAACAACAAAGTGAAGATGTACGAATGTAAGTAAGATATTAATTTCACAGTGTAAACAGCTTTAGAGATTATTATGGCAGTTTTTGAGAGTGCTTGAACTCGCTGGACTGAAGTGAAAACGTTCTTTGCTCTTTTTGTACAATTAAAGTGTTATGGGCTAATTAGTAACTTACAATGTTTTAATTAAATCCACATAAAATACAAAGTCAGTCGTATTATATGTTTATGGTGTGACACTCATTTTATGGTATGATTTTTATGCAAAGTTAATATTACACTAGGCTACTGTGCCTATCGCCCATTATAGACCAACTACCTTAATCTATAAAGGTACAAAATGCATTTACTTACACATATTTGAGAATTGAGATATTTCATAATATATTTTGGGAATATTTCAAATAAAAAAATTAATAATACACAAGCCTATATCAGTTATACAGTGGTATTGTGGCTGCTGTGTGTCACATGACAAGCATGAGTGACCTTGACAAATCCATACAAATTTTGTATTTTGAACAAAGTTAAAGAGGTGCATTTCAAAATACTTCACACAATTTACCCATGTAAAATAGCTCTTCCTAAATTCATGGACATTGACAGTACTTGCATTTTCTGTAACACACATGAGGAAGACTTGTCTCATTTGTTTTATAATTGTGATTTGTCTCTTAGATTTTGACCTGATGTTAGTGCCTTTTAATTTGTGCAAAGAAATGTTACATGCTATCTTTAAAAGATGTTATTTGCGCTTATTCACACAAAAGTAAAATAATTTTTACATTTTGCAAGGTAAATATTATATTTATAAACAGAAATTTGTGAAATGAATACCAAAGTGTAATTTTTTTTTTTTTTTTTGAAAAGGAAGCTTTGAAAAGGTCTCTAATGCAAATTAATAACAAAACGAATGACATGCTGTTAGATTTCATAGAGGAATTTTTTTCTGGTATAGATCCCAGCTGTTATCTTTGTGTCCTAAAAAAGGAAGAAAATTTGAACTATTGCCTAGTTGTTTAAATGTTTTTTTTTTTTATTTATTTATTTTTTCTTCTCTTAAACATTGTTCTACAGTTTACGAATGCTCCTCATGCTTGTGTATCTGGATTTACTTGTTAATTTTTTTTTGTAATGTTCAATTATTCTTCATTAATATATACTGTATGTATATATGTATAAAGATAGGTTTTCACAAGATTACTTTGCTTTGGTGTATCCATGACATAAGTCTAATGTTTTTTTAACTGATCTCATATCAATTTTATAATGTAGGTTCATGCAATACAAAAAAGGAGAATGATTATTTGCTTAGAATTGACATAGTTTGCCAAGCCCTGCTTAATAACGCACACAGCAAGCGCTACAAATTAATAAAATATCACAATTTTTTACAGAACCTTCATATTTATGGTACTTAATTATTTGTAGATTACATTTAATAGATAACACTTTCATAAAAACGTGCAACTGGTTTGTAAAAGGTGTTACAACCTACACGTTAGCGCTGTTTTCATTGCATTTACATAGTTTTGTCCAGCAGGTGCAACCAGATCTCAAAAACTCCTTGGGTTCTCTGCTAGATGGCAAGCAAGCATTTCAAAATAATAAGAGCACAAATTTTACAAAACCTTCATGCTTAATGGCACTTAGTTAGTTGTAGATTGCATTTAATAGATTATACTTTTATGACACCATACAACTGCACTGTAAAAAAAAAAAAAAATTTGAGGTAACTTAAAATTTTAAGGCAACCAGCTTCAGCAGATTTTTGAGTTTTCTCAACCTGTCGTTTTAAGTTTATACAACAAAAATTTGAGAATCTCTCACAAAAATAAGATGAGCAAACTCAAAAATCTGCTGAAGTTGGCTCAAATTTTTTTTTTTACAGTTTGTCTTGTATGAGGTGTCAATATTGATTCAGAGCAAACAGCGTGACTCACCATTGATACTCCACTATGAGTAATCTGTATTTCTCCTGATCCCACTTGTGGATAACTTTTAAACAGAAAACATTTCCTAAAACATTGAGCAAACGCCATGGCAACAGCAGCAGCACCTGCAGAGTTGCCAGGTTTTCACATCAAAACCCGCTCAATTACTACTCAAAACTAGCCCAAAACTTGCCAAATCGCATTCCGAGGGGATCCCCCGTTAAAAATCGTGTTCCGGGGTGTAAAATACACGTTTTTTTTTCCCCTGGTAAATTCACATGTACGTCATTGGGGTCTCCTAACCAATGGACATGAAAAACAACCCGCGGCAACAGTGTTAAAATAGACCAATTCCGCGGGAAAACCATGGACTTGGCGACATTGGGCACCTGTCCTGTCCACGCGGCATCACGTGACACACTTCTCGAGCGCGTGAACCCCGCGTTAAAGTGACAGGAGAACAAATATCCATATATTGCAAATGATAAAATACCAGGAACACACTTGTAAATAAATAATGTATTAAAATAATTACTACATATAATGAATTACATAAAAATATTGTTAACCACAGACCTTTTTTCAGACATTTAACCAAAAAACCCATTCAAAGAACTAGAAGGAAGAACCAGAAGTGCTAAAATGCACTCCTTTCAGGAGTTTGGCCTTCAAAAATACATCATCCCTGCAGAACATAAAAATGAAATAATGATGATTTAACCCAAATTCAAAGCTGCGTAAGAATACAAATAAAGCAACACTGTCTGCGGGACATAAAAGAGCAGAGAAATGATACACTTCAGCTTTAATTTGACTGCTTTTGCAATGTGAAAAAATGCCTAATTTAGACCAAATTAAAATATAGTGAACATTTGTCGTCTAACAGTAGCCAATCATTTTTAATATCCCTGCTGGAGAAAAACAAAACAAAAACAAATAAAAAAAACAGCTGAATTAGCTTAACCAGGTTTAGCAGGCTGGTTTTAGAGAGGTTTTAACCAGCTTGACCAGCTTAAACCAGCATATATGCATATCCACAGTGGGTTATGATGGGTCACTACAGGCTGTTTGTTTTGAGTTTATATGCTGTGTGTGTGTGTGTGTGTGTGTGTGTGTGTGTGTACTGGTATATATGGTTTACGAGGACACAAATGTGTATAATGACATGGGTACTACAACGTAAACATGGTTTATGAGGACACTTCCTGTGTCCCTGTAAAACAAAAGGCTTAAAAAACATACTAAATGGTGTTTTATGAAATTCAAAAATTGCCAGTAGTTTCCTGTAAGGGGTAGGTTTAGGTGAAGGGCAATAGAAAATACGGTTCGTACAGTATAAAAACCATTACGCCTAGGGAGAGACCCCGTAAACCACAAATTCAAGTATGTGTGTGTGTGTTTGAATGGCCTTTCACAGAGGACACAGGCACAGCTAGAAGGTTAAAATATTAAGAAAACAGTTTGTGCAGCACTCCAAACATAAATATCAAAGTCCCCACACTCTGCTGTTCAATATATTCATAACTTCCTCGCTTGATGGGCCTGTTCTGATAAGCAGGTGCATAAAAAAAGTCTTTCCATTTATAAATGATAGAGTGAAGAAAGAAATGAGCGCGCAGTGGCCTCTGGCCTGCAGCTGAGATGAATAAAATCCACCTGCAACATCATTTCTCATTTAGAGTCTCTGCTCCTTTTTATGTTTCTTTGTTTTACAGCCAGGGATGGAGCACAGACAGAGACTGAACTGCTGTTGCTCACTGGCCGGTCATTCGCGCCTGTGTTTGTGTACCTGTGTAAAGTTCATGGAAATTTAGAGTCGGTCAGTTCATGTGTTTTTACTTATAGAAATGTTATCATTGTAATAAGACCAAGTGTAAACGCCTTCCAACGTGTGGAACTGAACCAGGGTTATTATTGTAAAAAAAAAAAAAAACATTATTGGAAATGAAATGAACAATAACTGAAATTAAATAAAATGTTTTAAAAAACTGTAAAAATATTTTCAGGGAAAACGTAATAAAAACTATATCGATTTGAAAATAAGTAAATAAATAAAATTACTAAAACTTTAACTATATGTTAAAAATGACAACAGAAAACAGAAAAATAAAATCTAATTCAAAATATTAACAAAAATGAAATATATAGCCTAATAAAATATACATATAGTGCTGGAAAAATAGATTATATGTGACCCTGGAGCACAAAAGCAGTCATAATAGCACAGGTATATTGGTACCAATAGCCAACAATATATTGTATGGGTCTTAATTGGGTCAAAATGATCAATTTTTCTTTTATGCCAAAAATCATTAGGATATTAAGTAAAGATCATGTTCCATGAAGATATTTTGTACATTTCCTACCGTAAATATATCAAAACTTCATTTTTGATTAGTAATATGCATTGCTTAGAAATTCATTTGGACAACTTTAAAGGCAATTTTTTAAATAGTGATTTTTTTTTTTTGCACCTTCAGTTTCCAGATTTTCAAATAGTTGTATCTCGGCCAAATATTGTCCGATCCTAACAAACCATACATCAATGGAAAGATAATTTATTCTATTCATCTGAAATTTAAACAAATTGATCCTTATTACTGGTTTTGTGGTCCAGGGTCACATATATGGGATTTGTTTTGCATACATATAATTTGAAGAAACATAGATGTTTTAAATGAGATATGAACTCCCTTTATACAATTTGTTAACAACCAGATATTGTGGAATGTTAAATAATGGCAAAATTATTTAAATAAAATAACAAATCCCTCATGTGAGATTTATTTATTATTTTTATAAACTATAACAGATGCTATAATGCTAACTGTGATTTAATTATTTTATTTACTTGCGCATTTTTATTTTGTACATTTTTAAAATTATCATTATAATATTTTTATTATAACTATTATCATTTAAGATGCATGAAATAACTAAGTGTAAATATGTATTTTAAGCATATATAATTAGAGAAAAGGTAGATGTATTTAATAACTGATAGACCCCGTTTAATACAATATGTTAATAAGATAATGTGGAATGTTAAATAATTATGAAAAAAATAATACTGCACTGCTAACAGTAATTTAATAATAATAATTTATTTTTAATTATTATAATTTAATTTTAATATTTATTATTTTCTACATATATAGTTTTATTTAATTATAATAATAATTATTATTTTTATTTTAACTTCATTATTGGATATATGTTTGGGTGGGAATGTTGTAATTGTTCTGTATTTTGTGTTGTTCCCGAGGAGAGTATAACAACATTGCAAACATTACAACCAATTTATCATACAAATTTGCAGTACACACTGCCAAGTTAAACCAGATTTGATGCAGAAAAGTAAAGAAACAGTGTCTTCAGCTGTTTCTGTCTCCAGCACAAAAGTACTTGCCCAAAACAACCTCACAACTGCTCGCAAATGGCCAGCGACCGCCGAAATTCACTCACAGGTGGCCGCTTTTAAAGCCACACTCCCTCAGCTCAGTATTTGATTTCTGCCTTGGCTTGCAGAGGTTCTGTGAATAAGTGTTTTCAAGCCAACTCCAAGTATCACATAACAGTTTCCAGAGAGCAGGAGTTCAACCTTATTTCCTGCAAAAGAACGAAGGGGGGATGAATAAAATCTTTTGATGATGAGTTATGCGCTGGGTTCCTGTGGCGAAATGTGGGCGACAGCTGGGACGAACGCTCTGGGGTGGAACGCTGTCACGACGCCTCTGATTACGGTGGAGGAGAAGCATCTTTAGTCCAACTGTTGTTCCCAATCTGATGGGGAAATGAAATATTTGCCATGTCATTTCTCTCTTTCTACTCTAATGCATTCCAGCACAACAGTCCCGCGTGATGTGAAAACATGTCTATTCTTACCAAATCAAAGCAAAAATGAGCACAAAGGAATAAGAACATTCAATCTGATATGATTCATTTCACATGTAGAACTTATTGCATATAGACTGATCCTCTCAGCACTGAAGCATCAGTTTCTACCTTCTGAACGCTGTAACTTTATCCAGTATTTAGTAGATTACTTACAAACTGTAGTCCGTGATGAAAACTGTAGTTAGTAACAATCTAGGTTACTCGTGTATTCTGACTACTTTTTAGATTACTTTTTTTGCAAACTTACCATTAAATGTAGCAAATTGATATAAAAAAGCAAATGTAAAATATATTCCTTGAAATAATTATTTCTTTCTTCCCGTCTTTGTGAACATACTATGGTCTGACATACAGTAGGATTTTTAGAAAGGAAAATTTAAAAGAGAAAAAAAAATTTAATTAGGGAGAATCAATGAATTATGAATAATATGTATTCATGTAATCCATAAAAAAATGAAGTGTAATCTAATATAGTCTAATTACAAGTACTTAATTGGGTAATGCTTTCTTTTAAGGTGTCCTTGTTACACGTTACATGTACTTATTATTGTAATAACAATAAATTACGCATAATTACATGCAAGTAGCCCTAAGCCAAACTCTAATCCCAACCCTAACCCATACACTGTAAGAAAAAAAAAAAAGTTGAGCCAACTTAAAATTTTAAGGCAACCAACTTAAGCAGATTTTTGAGTTTATTCAACTTGTTTTTGTGGGAGATTCTCACTTTTTTTGTTGTTGTATAAACTTAAAACGACAAGTTGAGAAAACTCAAAAATCTGCTGAAGCTGGTTGCCTTAAAATTTTAAGTTGGCTAAATGTTTTTCTTTTTTACAGTGTACATGCAGTCAATTAATATTACTCAGTACTTAAATGTGTAATTGCAAAGAAAGTAAAGCTGCTAGAATGGTCAGCCAATCACCTGACTTGAATCCAACAGAAAATATATGGAAAGAACTAAAGATCAGAGTTCATCTATCTATCATGTATCCATCCATCCATTCATCTGGTCCACGGTAAACTACTTTAAACTTTCACACAATAGTTCACAATCTAAAGTTTGTCTTAACAAACATCACTTTTCTATTTTTACTGCCCTGATAGACTGACTGAATAAAACAGGCCAGATGTTGGATTGACACACAATTTATTAAAACTGATCATAAGAAATGCAGAAATGTTTAGCATAATTGTAAATACACCACTATATTACAGACAGACGGATAGATAGATAATGTACTACAATATACACAGAACATCAGATAGGTATACATTACAAACAAGAAACACATTGCACATGGTATACACAAACAGAAAAGTAAGCGTCATAAGCCAGTTGGTGCAGTATATCCAGCATCTATAGCAGCTTGAGCGGAAACAAAGCAGGAAACCTGACTTGTCCTTTAACACTCCAGAATCTCCTCTCACATCTCAGTCCAAACAAAGGACGAGCCGTTCCCCTCTGTTTCTATTGCCATCTACTGGCGTCCCAGGAGTATTTCTGCAATGACATCATTCAGACTGGATCTGTTGTAATGCAGAGCACATCCTACTAAATGCCACAACCATTTTCTCACATCGTGAGGAGTGATCGCCTTCCTTCTGTAAATGGTCAGATGGTCCGATGCTAGTCTGTTATTTCCAAAAGACATTTATGTGCACAGCTGTCTGGTACAGACATAGTAAACATGGCTGTAAAATGACTATATTCCTTGACATTAGAAGATTTGTCAGTCACATGCATTTTTGTAAAACCTTAAAACTGCAGATTTCCATTGTGTTCTCAAACTTTTTGCATGTGTGTGTATATATATATAACTCTGGCCTATAGCAAATAGGTCAGCAGCAATAGGCATATTTTTGTCAATTGTAAATGTTTGTGAAAGATTCGGTTTCTTTACCTTTAGGTGGTGAAAGGCAATTTGAAGGCATGAAATCTAGCCTGCATAATGGGATTAAAGCGTTCAGTCGGATGTTTTGCAACTATGGGTTTTGGGTTTCAAAGCCGCTTGCATTTCCATATTCATAAGGAACATAGGATTATTCAAATTTCTTCAGTAAATCGGAAGTAATTTGCGACATGACAATTTGACTTACACTTTTATTAAGGCCGGTTGCCAGCGTATTGGTCATGTCGAGTGTTCAGTGACAGGTGAACTCACATATTCTGGGAAACAATTTCCATTGCGCTCTCAAAAATAATGAAATGATGTAAATCTCAGGCTTTAACCTCTTAACTGTCACCGTCCACCCTGTGGGACGCCTACGTTTACTTCACTATTTTACAATTAAATCCTAATCTAATCATGACAAACTATATATCGTTGGAAAGGTCTAAGACTCCTAAATAGGTATTTTACCACTTTTTTTGTAAAAAAATTATGTAGGAAAAGTAATAGATTAATTTATGACAAGAGTGCACCTGAAAAATCTACATCATAACAGCAGTTCTGACCTTTGTCACAGAAAGTCTTCTTAGTTGCCTTTTTCTCTATCACATATTAGAAATCATAAGAAATTATATATCAGTTGAAAACTTAAAATCTCAAAATTCATCCTTTGAAACCCATTTTAAAATCAGACATTGCATTACCATGGAAATGGTACATCAAAATCACGTTGGAAAATGTTTTCATTCATGAATTATAAAAAAATAAGTTTGGATAGTGCACTATAATGTCTGTGTTCAAAACTGTGAGTGACAGTTAAGGGGCTTTAAGCAGTGCATACCGAAGAGACAATAGAACTAACACTTTAAACAGATGGTGCTCTTCTCTTGTACAGTGTCCTGTAGTTCATTCACATCATCATCATCATCATCATCATCATCAAAGGTAAAAATCATTCAGTATAAGGCCACTAAATAATTCAAGTAATGAAGTGAATACTGAGAATAAATGTCTGGGTCAAATTTCATCCCAAAATCAAAAGAAGAAAGGAAATAATATTTTGCATAAGATTTTCATTGCATTGTTTTGACAACTTTCCCATCAAATTTTCATTACCATAATGCACAAAAATTAAAAAACTTTTTTTTTAAATATACGGTAACTATACGTAAAAAATATTTTTTTTTAGGGTAAAATATGATGAATGTGATATGATGAATTTATAAGTTAATAGATGCATGGTACGTGGAGTAACATGAATATATTTTTCATACCCACCAAATTTCCATTACCATAATGCAAAAAAATAAATCAATAGTCAATACAGCAATATATATATATATATATATATAATTTTTTTTTTTTTAAGACTATAAGTTAATATATGCATTGTCTTTGAAGGAGTAACACAAATCATTTTTTTGCATTGTTTTGACAACTTTCACTTTCCCACCAAGCCTAAAATAATAAAATAAATAATTAAAATCTTTAAGATCAGTTTATATATATAAAAATAAATAATTGAGTGTTTTGTTTTGTTGTTCTTGGGTTGGGTTGCCTTTTTAAACAATTTTCATAAAATAGGCTTTTTTATGCAAAATGTAATTTCTTATTCTGCACATTTAGGGTGAAATAGGCCTATGACCCGAACATGGCAGTTTTCATTAGATTTGCCCAGTTCCTGATTTTAAAAGACTTGATGAATTTATATGTTAATATATGCATGGTCCTTGAAGGCGTAACATGAATTTCTCATGTCTCTTTTGTATCTTTTATTCTCTCTCATTTGTGCATTCTCGATCTCTGTGTCTCAACGGCCCGTTCAGTCAGCCTTCGAGTCGGTCTGAGCTGACAAGAGGCTGAGCCGGAGCCAAAAGAGACGGTTATGTGATGCACAACAGGCAATACGTGCGAGAACACACAGGAAAATGGGACAGCAACTCTAAAATCCCCCATATGAAAGAGTCTCTTTTAATTTGCTCCTGCGCTCTAAATATTCAATACAAAATTGATGGCAGTCTCAGTTCCATAATGCAATCAGGGCTTTGAGCGATATCACATTATACATCTGTATTCAGCTGGCCTACATCTGCTTTTGCGGTTATAATTCCATCGAGAGCCAATTACAGAGAATGTGTGTATAATTCAAGTGTATCCTAATAGACTAATTAATTTTGCATTAAATAATGAAAAAAATATGTCATGCATTTCATTACTGTAATTGGTCTTTGCTTAGCAAATCTTTTCCGACTTTCTCTTGCTGACAGTGTGTGACAAGCCAGAGATTTGATATTCCAACTCTGGCTTTTGGAGATTTCTCAGCACGCCTGCGATTCTATTCCTGCCGTTAGATGAAGAACAGAGAGCCAAAAAGACGAGAAAAACATCCCCACGTCCCACAGGAAGAATTCAATCCTATAATAATTGAAGGAGTGCCATTTCATTAACTCCCAAACTCTGATTTCACTTCCACAACAAATAAACAAGTCTTAGACTTGCCAATCGATCTGCAAAAACAGCCCAAATGAGCTCGTCTTTAGAATCCAGACAATTAATGAACAGTGTTTCATTCGAAGAATTAACAGCTCAGGCATATCATTATAGAAAGCGACAAAATCTGGAAGTGCTTACATTTTGAATGCTGTAATCAAGCTGAAATGTTGTATTCAGTTCTATTTTGAGACTCTTAATTGATAGAGAAGTGAGGGTTTTGTTTTTATTTCTGTTGTAAGTAAGTGTAACATACTTACCACTGGTCAGGTTTTTAAAAGTACAGTAAAAAAAAACAAAAAAAAAACAGTACAATTGTGGAATATTATTACAATTTAAAATAACTGTTTTCTATGTGAATATATTGTAAAATGTAGTTTATTTCTCGTTTTAGCATCATTACTCCAGTCGGTCACATGATCCTTCAGAAATCATTCTAATATGATGATTTTGTTATGATTTGCTGCTATATATTTTTGTGACTTTATTTTTTATTTTTCAGGATCCTTTGATGAATAGAAAGTTCAAATGAATATCACTAATAGAAATCTTTTCCAACATTAAATGTCATTACTGTCACTTTTAATCAATTCAATGTGTCCTTGATTAATAAAAGTATTAATTTCTTTAAAAAAGCATCTTACACTCTCATAAATAAAGGTTCAAAAGCTGTCACTGGGGCGGTACCTTTTCAAAAGGTACCCTTTTGTACCTATTAAGTCCAAATATGTACACTTTAAGTACTAATGTGTATTTTTAAGGTACCAAAATGGACCTTTTAGGTACAAACATGTACCTTTTGAAAAGGTACCACCCCCAGTGACAGCTTTTGTACCTTAATTTCTGAGAGTGTACTCACCCCAAACTTTTCATGGCTTCTATAAAAATATTCGTCAGCACAACTCTTTTGAACATTGATAATAATCAGAAATGTTTCTTGAGCAGCAAATCAGCATATTAGAATGATTTCTGAAGGATCATGTGACACTGAAGACTGGAGTAATGATGCTGAAAATTCAGCTGCGCATCACAGAAATAAATTATATTTTACAATATATTCACGTAGAAAACACCTATTTTAATTTGCAATAATATTTCACATTTTTACTGTATTTTTGATCAAATAAAAGCAGCCTTGGTGAGACAAAAACTTAAAACATCATATAGCAATCTGTTCAGTTCGATTTGTTCATACTTCTCCGAGTCATTCACATGTACATTTATAAATTTTTGTCTGAAATCTATTAAGTTATTATATGTAAAATGAGTGAAACTCCAGATACTGTTATAAAAAAAATTCTAATTAAAATGCTAAAAATATATAAATAAATAAATTTAGCTAATGTTTTTGTCTGCCAAAATAAAAGTGGGTTTAGTATTATAGACAACATTTTGTTGTCATGTGACAAGAAAAGCAGAGAACAGGAAATGACATCACAGGGGCCCACATGATTGTGTGTCAAGGTCAGCAATTTTCTTAAAATATCAAATAATTTGATCTTTTTATGACATGACAAGGTCAGTTTGACATCTGTATGGTATTCATAATTTACAAAGTCATAATTATATATTCTGAAACCTTGAAAATTACGGTTGGGTTCACACATACATAGTCAGCATTTCACTTTTTGATAGAAGCAAAAGATAAATAATATATTATAATATAAAAAATAATAATAATAAATAGCAAATTATATGCTACAACAATTCAGCTCTTCTATGATGAACATGTTTTAAATACCTGAACTAAACATCATTTTGATAGTTTTAATCAACTTTAGACTAAACATAATAAAAATGTGTTAAATGAAAAAAATATTATAAAATGTTTCATTTAAAAGGCTGAAAAGTTCAAATACAATTTTAAGAAAATTGTAATAAAAGAGCAAATAATTTGGTCTTTTCATGACATGGCAAGATCAGTTTTTTTCTTTTTCATGATATTTTATTTTACTTTTATTAAACTTATTCAAAGCTAAGAAGCAGTCAAATTAATAAATAAATAAGTGAATAAATATCAAAATATATGGAAACAAATTATATCAAATTAAAGTAAACCTAAGGGGGCTAACCAATATATATTTCAATTTAGAGAGTTTTAAGGCACTCATCTTTTTCAATTGCTTTAATGATTAAAATAAAGGTTTCAAATCCTTTTTAAATGCCACAAAATGGATTTGTTGCTTCCACACATCCATGTTTCACTGACTCAAGAACATATGAGGTGGTAATAAGAAAATTAGTTAGGCCTATCTAAAAACATTTGTTTTTCTTTAAATATTGCTTGACGTGGTACTAACTGCAGAATGCATCTTTGTCAAACAGTCTGGTGTGGAAACGACGTCTCTCAGTCTGCACCGCTGAAGGTGTGAAGGCAAACACTGATCGCTCCAGTCTCTAACACCCTTACAGCTGCTTCACACACACACACACACACACACCGCTACCCATTTGGTCTCTACAATTTGGATCATAGACTAGCATAAGCCTGATCACAACAAAGCAAATATGACCTCTGAATGCATTGTGTGCTTCAACGCATCTTTCCATTTGCTGTTGCAAATGTGTGCAAATGCTACAAATGTGTACAAGAGCAACACATGGTGAAAACACTGCAAATGTATCACAACAAAATGTGAAGAAATGCACACGGACAGATATAGCAGCTCTAAAGTGTGTTTTTAGATAACTGTCCTAATACTTGCCTAAAATCTGCCACATTTTCCTTACATTGCAATCATCACACCATGTAACCATTGCTTTGCTGTGTTCATTGTTTCTGCTTAAATGAGTATGTGGCGTTAAATTGATTTGGACATTTATGCCGTATGGATGTTACTTTGACACAGATTACTTTTATTTGTAATGTAGAAACTTTGAAGCTGCTTTAAAACAATATGTGGGCTATTGTGAAACCTGCTATAAATAAATGCAAAGTGCACTGAAATGTGAAATGCTTGCTAATTTGTATCTATTTGTGACATTCAGACTTTTAAAGTGCAACTAAAGTGTCCACAACTGATCTGATCAAAAGTTTGTAATAATCACAAATTTTTTATATTTTAAAAAGAAGTCTCTTCTGCTCACCAAGGCTCCATTTATTTGATCAAAAATACAGTAAAAATTGTAAAATATTATTGCAATTTAAAATAACCGTTTTCTATGTGAATATATGTTAAAATGTAATGTATTTCTGTGATCAAAGCTGAATTTTCAGCATCATTACTTCATTCTTCAGTGTCACATGATCCTTCAGAAATCATTCTAATATGCTGATTTGCTGCTCAACTATTACTGGCGCAAAACGTTAATAAAGCTTCTTATTATTTTCATATGTTTCTTATGAGCATTTTTTTTTGACACAAATCTGATCATACTTCATCCAGTTTCTTTGTAGGACACACATTATTCATGCTGGTATTTTGGCATGTGATCATATGTTGAACAAACACGTGACTATGCAGATTTTTAACTTCCCACAAACTCTGGATGGTTGAGGTCCCATTGAAAGCATTTTCCTCATTTCTTCATTCACATCCCAGCATGCAGTCTCATTTTAGTGTACGTTTGTACATATGCAAATATATCAGGCAAAACCTTGACAATATAAGGCATATTGCAAAAGCAAGTGAAGCCGAAGCATCTCCTGCCAAACTATTTCTTCTCTTGATTACAGTTAAACATCTTAATAGCACAACAGATGGCCTGGCTTGTTAGCACTCAGTAATACTCTTAGGCCCACCAAACACATCTTAATCAAGCTGTGATTTTCTTTAATCACACTTCTTACTGGCAAACACTATCGGTCTAATCCAGAGAATGTGCACTGTCTGAAGCTGTCATAAGACACATTAAAAACAAGAACAGTAACCATTAGGGCTAATGAGTTTTCTTTTGCTCTTCCACAAAGAGTGCATGCAACACAGACACAGTCTCTAACTAAGATGTCACAATCCGGCTTAACTAACTACGATCAGTCAGTATGTTGACATTTAAACTGCTTCTGAATGTTCATGTAACGTTTTTATTCCCTTTTTAGTTGAGAAACACGTCTCAGACTCATGACATTTCAGCCTGTCAGTGACAGATGCATCTGAGACGAACAGCACAGCTTCATTTTATTGTAAGCCTCTTTGCAGCAAACAACTAATTTTCTGTAACTGGCTGGCGTGAACTGTCAAACGGCGTCGAATCCAGGATTTAGACACCCGGTAGGTGTTAAGTTCTGAGTCGTACTGCTGTCTCGGGGAAATTACACACATACAAGCAGGAGCAAAACGAATGAGAAACCAGATCTGATAGATAGATAGATAGATAGATAGATAGATAGATAGATAGATAGATAGATAGATAGATAGATAGATAGATAGATAGATAGATAGATAGATAGAGTCAAAATGTTAGATAGATAGATAGATAGATAGATAGATAGATAGATAGATAGATAGATAGATAGATAGATAGATAGATAGATAGAGTCAAAATGATAGATAGATAGATAGATAGATAGATAGATAGATATAGATAGATAGATAGATAGATAGATAGATAGATAGATAGATAGATAGATAGATAGATAGATAGATAGATAGACAGTCAAAATGTTAGATAGATAGATAGATAGATAGATACATAGATAGATAGATAGATAGATAGATAGATAGATAGATAGATAGATAGTTAGATAGATAGATAGATAGATAGATAGAGTCAAAATGATAGATAGATAGATAGATAGATACATAGAGTCAAAATGATAGATAGATAGATAGATAGATAGATAGATAGATAGATAGATAGATAGATAGATAGATAGATAGATAGATAGATAGATAGTCAAAATGTCAGATAGATAGATAGATAGATAGATAGATAGATAGATAGATAGATAGATAGATAGATAGATAGAGTCAAAATGATAGATAGATAGATAGATAGATAGATAGAGTCAAAATGATAGATAGATAGAAAAATAGATAGATAGATAGATAGATAGATAGATAGATAGACAGTCAAAATGTTAGATAGATAGATAGATAGATAGATAGATAGATAGATAGATAGATAGATAGATAGATAGATAGATAGATAGAAGATAGATAGATAGATAGATAGATAGATAGAGTCAAAATGATAGATAGATAGATAGATAGATAGATAGATAGATAGATAGATAGATAGATAGATAGATAGATAGATAGATAGATAGACAGTCAAAATGTTAGATAGATAGATAGATAGATAGATAGATAGACAGACAGACAGACAGACAGACAGACAGACAGATAGATAGATAGTCAAAATGATAGATAGATAGATATAGACAGACAGTCAAAATGATAGATAGATAGATAGATAGATAGATAGTCAAAATGATAGACAGACAGACAGACAGACAGACAGACAGACAGACAGACAGATAGATAGATAGATAGATAGATAGATAGATAGATAGATAGATAGATAGATAGATAGATAGATAGATAGATAGATAGATAGATAGATAGAGACAAAACAAACAAAAAGTATATAAATTACAAATTTACACAATATATAATCTTGTTTGCATTACAATAAATACACAAAATTCATAGAATAAACATTATGAGTGAACATTACATGATAAACTTCACATAATAAAACATGCTAACACTGTGAGTAAGTATTGCACAGACTCCTCGAGGAATTTTCTTTAGCAGGTTTAGGTGAGCGATTAAACTCCAGTCACAGAGTCATGCTACTATTTACTGCCAGAGATCAGACACTGCTTAACAGACTAATCTCCATCTCTCAGATTACTCACAGCCTTTTGTGTGGCATTAATCTGATATCAAGATACAGATTTCTGCAACACTTCAGACTCCATATGCTAGCAATCGCATTAGACAGAGTTCAGTAAACGGCTAGATTATATTCTCAGACAATACTATTGTTTTATTTATCGAACGGCTCTTAACTGAGCTATAGTTCAATTGTGTATTTGATTTCTTTTAAGTTTTTCATTAAGGTGAGCTATTGGAAATGTGCCAGAGTAGAATGTTTGTTTGTGCCTTTGACTAAAGTTAACCAGACAGACATGTGTATCGGTACCTGAGTTAAACTGGGTCAGCTGTCAAATGGTCCGCATTTGTTTCGAGCTGAGAAAAGCCAGTTAGCACGACTGAGACATTTGAGACTGTGCCGCATTTCACACCTCACACCCCAAATGGCCAAGTGGAGAGGGTCTCGCTCTTCAAAGAGTTAACACCTTATCTATGCAGTCTGTTAATCTGTGACCGAGACCGATCAATAGACCCTCATTACCTTTATCTTAGTAAATAATTAAGAAAATAGTTTGGAAAACAAACCCTTATTGCATTACATTTGTATGCATGGCTCACGCTTTCTTAGGAAATCGATTGATGGAAAAGTGCACAGATTTGATTTTGTGATTCATTTAACAAGAGTACAAGTCAGTTACTCAACAAAACTTTGAAAACATTACCAAAATATTGTTTTTGTAATGTTTTCAAATGTTTATAAATGTCACCAATATTACAATATAGAGACAGATACAATGCATGAACTGATTTTTTTTTTAAAGTACACTGAATGCAGTTTAAGTAAATGTAAATGTGATATAAAATATCTAAATATATATATAGTTTATTGTGTGTGTATTTATACTGTTCAAAAGATTTAATGTTTTTGAAAGACGTCTCATCAAGGCTGCCTTTAATTTGTCAAAAATACAGTAAAAGCAGTAATATTGTGAAAAATTATTACAATGTAAAAAAATAAAAATAAAATGTTTTCTATTTGAATATATTTTAAAATGTAATTAATTTCTGTGATCAAAGCTGCATTTTCAGCATCATTACTCCAGTCTTCAGTGTCACATGATCTTCAGAAATCATTCTAATATGCTGATTTGCTGCTCAAGAAACATTTCTGATTATTATCAATGTTGAAAATATTTTATTTTTATTTTTGTGGAAACCATGATACATTTTAATTATCAGGATTCTTTGATGAATAGAAAGTTCAAAAGAACAGCGTTAATTTTAAAATAGAAATATTTTGTAACATAAAAATCTGTTACTTTTTATATATATTGTATTTTAGTTAAACATTTCAAGTTTATTTTGTATTTTAGCGAAGCATATTTTATATAACTAAACTAAAAGTTTTTTAAAGAAATCCACAATTTCTATTAAGTCTACCAAACTAACGTCATGCATTTAAGCAGAATCCTATACAGATTAAAAGGGTTTTGAGAGCATAAAAAATAAATAATTAAATTCAGTGAAGTATGCCTAAACTTTTGACTGGTAGTGCATGTCTGACATGAAACAATAGAGTATTGTTTATTAGGGTCTCCCACAGGCAGGGTGTGAAGCAGCTGTGACCCAATAGAGAGCCATAGCAGGGGATTTGAGGAGTGTGTGAGTGTTCATTGGTCAGCAGACGGGCTAATTTGCATATACCATGACCTATATCTGATAGGTGGGAGCTGGAGACACCAGAATCTGCTGCAAGCAGAACTAGTGGTGACTGAATGAAGAGCTTTTATTCTCGCATTTCTTTTTAAGTGATTTTTGTTTGCTGTTTTTCTCAGTATTTGCAGACATGAAGTTCTACTGCAGTTACTTCATGCTTCTGTGCATGATTTGCAACGTCAGCTGCACAACAACGAAGTACTTCATGTATGAGGAAGACGCACCTGGGACAGAGATTGGAAACCTTTCTAAAGACCTAAAAATAGACCCAGCGGAGGATCCCGAGACATCTTTCAAGTTCATACAGAAGACAAACTCCATCATTCACATGAGGCAAATCGACGGGCTTTTAACAGTCGGAGAAGCCATCGACCGAGAGCAGCTTTGTCACCGATCTCCACAGTGTCTTATAACTTTTGACGTCGTCGCTTTTTCAAAGGAGAAATTCCAGCTCATTCATGTTGAGATCGAGGTAAAAGACATTAACGATCATTCACCTCATTTCACACGCAACGAAACGCATTTGGATATATCCGAAAACGCACCTTTGAACTCACGATTTCCGCTGGACGTCGCTGTGGATCACGACGTCGGAGACAATTATGTTCAAAGCTACCATATTTCACACACAAACCATTTCGTTGTTGAAGTCAGCACTCGTGAGGATGGAGAAAAGTCAGCTGAACTCGTGTTGATCAAGACGCTTGATAGAGAAAGCGAAGAGTTTTATACGATCGAGGTGATGGCGACCGATGGCGGGACTCCGGCGAAATCTGGCTCGACGACTGTTTACATCCGAGTGCTGGATTTTAACGACAACAGCCCGACGTTCGAACACAACTCGCTCAAAGTCGAGCTCAGCGAAGATTCGCCCATCGGCTCACGTGTGCTAAAAGTACACGCTTTCGATCCCGACGCCGGGATCAACGGAGAAGTCGTGTACGGCTTCGTCGAAGGCTCTCCGAGCGAAGTCACACGTGTTTTCCAGATCGATCTCATCACAGGAGAAGTGACCCTCAAAGACTTTGTCGATTACGAGACCAAAAAGTCGTACGAGCTGCACATCCAAGCCTCTGATTTGGGCGCCAATTCAATATCATCCACCTGTCGCGCTATTGTCGAAATCATTGATGTGAACGATAATGCGCCGGAGATTAGCATCAAACCAATGACTTCCACCAGCGACGGAGTCGCGTTCATTACCGAATCTGCAGCTGAAGAAAGTTTCGTAGCTCTTATTAGCACCTCAGACGCAGATTCGGGTCCCAACGGCTACGTCCGGACGAGTTTAGAAGGACATGAGCATTTTAAGCTGCAGCAAGCCTACAGCGACACTTTTATGATCGTAACGACCACAACTTTAGACAGAGAAGCCATTCCAGAATACAACCTAACTGTGATTTCTGAGGATTTAGGAACTCCTCCGTTTAAAACCATCAAACATTATACCATTCGCATCACAGATGAAAATGATAACGCACCGATGTTTAGCAAAGCCATCTATGATGTCTCAGTAATAGAAAACAACATTCCCGGGTCGCACATGACTACGGTGGTCGCACGCGATCTTGACGTTGGGAAAAACGGAAAAGTCTCCTACAGCCTAATCGACAGCAAAACGCCAGATGGTTCGCCGATTTCTACGTTTGTTTCCATTGATCCTCATTCTGGCTCCTTGTACACGTTGAGGTCCTTTAACTTTGAGACTCTGAAAGAAGTCGAGTTCGTGGTCAAAGCCAGCGATAAAGGTTTCCCGCCATTATCGAGCACGACTTTAATTCAAATCCGCGTGGTGGACGAGAACGACAACTTTCCGTATTTCACATATCCGGTGTTGCGCAACAATTCCGCCGACGTTCCGATTCCCTTCAACGCTCAAAGCGGCTATTTAGCGTTAAGACTGACGGCTCAAGATGAAGACAGCGGCGTAAACAGCGAGCTCAGTTTTCATATTCTAGAAGACGATGCTAAACTTTTTACCGTTGATAAAAACAGCGGCGAAATCGTCTTGAAACGAAAACTCGCTGCACAATGTGGAGACGTCCTGCAGATTAAAGTTTCGGTTGTTGACAATGGAAGAGAGCCGCTTTCTAGCACAGCGACCGTCCGGTTTGTGGTGACAGACACAGGTGCACAAGAGGACCAGGTGGTTATTTTACTCCGATCCAAGGATGAAGAGACTCTGGAGTTTGATGTGTGGACTGTAGTGATCATTGGTTTCGCTGGATGCTGTGTGCTGTTGCTGACTGCGATCATCATCCTCACCGTGACTTGCACCATCAAACGAAGGCGAAGAAACTTTGGGAGAGATGGCCTATACGGATCAACCCCGCTTTCCAAGAACAACCCTGCCGGTTCAAACATTTATGGAGGCCCTAATGCCTTCCTCAGAAGCGAAGGCGATTCAATGCAACCTCTGTATGAAGATAAAAGCCTGGATTTTGAGGAAAAGGTGAGTGACTTTGGCTGAACGTTTGGATGCACATTTCCATTTATGCCAGCATATTAACTTTGAGCTTTTGTTTTCATAGCTGTTCCTGCCCTGCAAACCTTTTGAGCAAACATTTTTATGGCAAGATGAAAAATACTGTCTGCAAAGGAGGTAAGAATGGTTGCAAATATATATATATATATATATTTTGTTTGGTGTATTTGGCTACCTGGATAATTCCCATTTTAATTGCTTGATTATAATTTAATAATAATCAAAATATAAAAATAGTGAGGAACAAAAGTTTGAGACCATTAGTGAATTTTTTTTTAATTAAAAAAATTATAAAAAATTCTGGTATAATTAAAAATATTAAAGTGTAATATTATTAAAAATATTATAATTATTATTTTAAAAATATTTCAAAGGATTATATTCAGATTATATAATCAGCATAATGATTTGAGTGACAAATAACCATAAATTTGAGAATTAATATAATTCTGTATGTCTGTACAAAGTCACATGATCAATAACACTCATTTAGTTTACTTTGATTATTCACAGAGAAATAGTGCATTTGAAATATCTCTATTTTACATTATAGCGTTTCTGTAACTTTGAGTGAATTGTGAATTGGAGAATGAATATGAATCTGAGCATCTGTACAAAGAGTCACATGATCAATGACATTTGATTAGTCATCTGTAAATAGTGCATCTGAAATGTCTTTATTTTCCATTATTGGCTTAACTTTTTCAAAATTCAAAAAATCGTTTATTTCCATGTTTAAATGCAAAATGTTTTTATAATTTTGGGCCTTGTTTTAGTTTTGCAACTACAGTCGACAAATCCACATCATTCTGGTCAGAAAACTATAAATGTGTTTAATATGCAAACAGTTCACTTTTTGATTTTTGTCAGCGTTTAGTCTCTTTTTTTACAACAGGTCATGAACCATACGTGATGCGCTGGCATATTAGTCATGTCCCAGTGAATATAGTGTTTTGTTCTGCAATGGAATATCAATAATCAGATCGAGTGTTATTCAGCAGCCGCTAACAGATTTGATGTGATTGTATTCGCAGTGGCACCAGCAACACAGATCAGCTGAGCGTGAAGGACAGCGGCAAAGGAGACAGTGATTTCAATGACAGCGACTCTGACATCAGCGGAGCCGCTCAGAAACGAGGCCTGACAACCTTCCAACCGCTGGCCAGAGGTGCGTACATTATCTGACAGACGAGCTTTACAGTGTTTTCTTTGAGATTGTTGGCTTTACTGCAAACAGTGATTTTCTTACTCAGTATTTGTCTTGCTTTCTAGTACTAATATCTAAACATTACTAAATCACAGTACATTTACTTGAGATGCAAAATGACAAAAAAAGATCGAAATTAAGTGAGTGTTTCCTTAAAACCAGGGAAATAAATATGCCAATGGGGTCAGAAATATAATCTTGTTTTCCATTGAAATAAATTCATTTTTCTGACCCAACTGGTGGATTTTTGTTTTGTTTTTAAGCATAAACTCACTTCAATTTAATACTTTTTTTTTTTTTTTCTCTTAAATATTTTGTTTCTCAAATAAATGTATCTGGATTTAAGAATGTTTAGATATTTCTCATACGGCAAAAATAAAAATAAAATATATTTAAAAATATTTGAAAATATACAAAAAATGGCCAACAAATATTTTATATTTACATAAATATATTTTTGCCATTTTCATTTGTTTATTTTTAAAATATTTATTAAAATATAAATATATATTTTTTTAAAAATATATTTTGCCCTCCATATATTTTATTCCAAGAGACTTTCACTGTTTGCAACATATATTTAGCATATATTTAAATTATATTGTAGCCAGAAAAAATATATATATTTTATTATTATTTATTTTAAAAAAAATTATTTATTTATGGTTGTATTTTATTAAAATATTTTTTTTACTTGATTTACTGGCAAAGAGTTAAAATAAGTATAACGTTATGCTTAAAAAAGAAAAACCAACGTATATCATCAGCATAATAGTTTGAGTGACAAATGAACATGAATTAGAATGAATATGAATCAGGCTGATTTTCGCAGTGCATTAAATTCCTCTGTCTTTTTCTCTGTAAGGTGCATTCAGCAGCGCAGGAGACTGGAAAAGCAAAGCTCACGTTATCCAGACCCGAAACGTGCATGTCCCGCCTGGCAGCGCCTACACCATCGGATTCGCACCGGCGGCACCGCTTTACAACACGACCCACGTCACTTCCCATTCCTGGAGAGAAAGCTACAGTAAAACCAACATGTTGAACGCACAGCGACCCGTTCAGACTTTCTCAAGGACAGGTACGCTGCCGTCATACTCGGCCCATCAGACCAGAAGAGCGATGACGGGCCTCGAAGAGCAGATCGAGACGGTCAAAGATGCATTTCTGCTTCCAGACTCACCTGAAGTTGCTACCACTTTTTAAATATCAAATAAGAGTTCAGCCTTGTTCATCGAATCTGAGATTTTAGCCGATTACGTGAGCGTGACCGACTGAGCAAAACTTTCCCAGCAATTTAGCAGTCAGTACTTTTGATACTGGTTTGCCACAAATGGAAGTGTTTCTTATTTTTTAATTCATGAAAATATATTTAAGAACAGCCTGTGTGACTCAAAAGAACATAAATAGTTTTTGTAAATATTTGTATATTTTGTATTATGTCTTTTCCAGTGAAAACAAACCCTTTTTTGTGTTGCTGACTCACCAAAATGATGGATTTTCTGTAAATAATTTTGCAAATAAGTAACAAACCAATTTAGTTTATTTTATAGATGTTGTTAGCAATGAGTTTGTATGTGTTTAGTAAAAGACAAATTAAGTAAATTTGTTTAGAATGAGAATTTTTTTTTTTTTTTATCCACACATATTTATATTTCTATATGAAATAGTTTAGTAAAAATTCTTAAATATATACTAAACTATTTATTTTTATTATTGTTTTCTAATTGCACACAGATCCTGATTAAGTATCTCTCAAAAAAGTTAGATCTCTTCCAAAAGTGCCATCAACAGAAACAATTTTCACTCAAAAATGGCTAAATTTCACAAACAATTGGCATGTAACATTGAATTAAGCATGAAATTTTGAAGCAGACAGACTGAAATAGTGTTTTCTTGTGAAGTGTACTGCAATACTGTGTGTTTGAGAGTTGAATGTTTTCCTTGTGTATTTGCTTCTCTTTATTTTCCGGCTTTTTAAGCATGGCTTAAAAACCTGTGCAGAGACTGTACATATTAATTGTATATAATTTTCTCACCTCAGTGACCCAAATAAAGTACTTAGAAGCCTATTTTGTTGCCTGACCTCTGAGAGCGCCTTGTTTAATAGCTGATTAGCTGTAAAAGACTCTTGCAGATGCAGACACATTAAGTTAAGTCCACAAATCCAGCCTGTCCGATTATTGCGCACACATGGCCTGTTCTGGATTAGCTGGTTTGTAACACAGTGGCCGCGTCTTTACAATAATATGTGAAGAATGAGGCTTAGAAAGACACACAATCAGGCATATTAGTGGAGTTAAAGAGCTTGCTGTGAGAGATTATATGGCCATCTTCAGTTAGCTGCAGTGTAACAGGTGCAGACGGCCATATAATACACAGACACAGCAGCCAAAACATCAGAAATATAATACAGATATAATACAACAGACTTTATCAGGGCAAGTACAAAAGATTTCACTTGGTGCTGATGTCAAAAATAACAAATAAACAAAGTAGAAATAAAAATAAATACATTTATTTATTAAAAGAATAAAAAGAATAGGAAATTATTACATATATATGTATATATATATAAAATAAACTATATTTTCAGTCTAACCATACTTTAGAAATATGCGGTAGTGACAATTTTTTTTGTTTTTGGCCTTGTTTGCAAGTATAAAAGGTATGTGACTTGGTACTATTTAAAATAATACATTAAAATTCAATTAAAATAATAATAATAATGTACATATAATAACAAAACTAAAAACATACAGTATATATATACACACTATACTTCCTGTGTAAATATATTTTAGAAACATATTGCATATTTTGTGACTAAATTTTGTAGTTACTTGTTTGTGGTCTTTTTCCAAGTATAAAAATTTCACTTAAATACAAAAAAAAAAAAATTATATATAAATGATAATTATCAAATTAATAGCAAGCTATATATATATATATATATATATATATATATATATATATATATATATATATATATATATATATATATATATATATGTAGTTTATTTTATTCATATTTTATTATTATTACTATTATTAATTATTATAATTATTGTTATTATAAACTTGATGATGGTGTCAAAATACATTAAAACAAGAGTAAAAATAAAATAATAATTCACAAATAAATTGAAATGCATAAACTATATTTAAAAATGTTTATATATTTAAAACATATATTTTAAATATATGTCAAATGTAAATATCCATATATTTATAGTTATTTGTTTATGGTCTTGTTTTTTGAGTTTGACTATAGTGGCATTCAAAGCTCACGTCGAAGACAAATAGATCCATAAATCCATAAATTGTGTCATCTCTCTGGAATAAACTGGTTTTGGCTGTTCTCATTAGGATTTTTCCATATACAAATCATGCAGGATTACACTTTTAATATGAAGGTTGTGTAATTCCAGAACAGGAATAACGCAGTACAATAAAAAACGCTATGAAACATTCATCATATGGGTGCTTTCATTCTGCGATGTGAGTTGTGGACGAAAAAAATAAAAAAATAAACAGGAACGTTCTTTCATTTCACTTTGGCCTAAAGGGATGTTTTCACTCGTGCAAATAACAAGAGGAACGGCAGCATCGTTCTTTTGTTAGTAATTGCTCATAGCTGATAGGATATGACAGATTTCCAATTGGATATGAAGGGCAACTCCACAAAAAGATCAATAGCACATGAAATAGCTTATTGTATACTCTCTCAGTGTTTTCCATATAGGTCAGAAGAGAGGCACAGAAAGAGGACATGATGCTGAGAGCAGAGTTAAAACTACAACAGTACAGCTAAAGTCCTTCAAAGCTCTCCCAACAAGCAGATTTTAACCTTTAAACATATTTGAGTGAGTTTACAAGACACCAAAATGACAAAGGAACTTTTTCGACACACCTAATGAATGTTTCCTTTAAAAATAAGTTTAATTTAGAAAAAGTCTTTCACTTGCAATGAATTCTTTATTGCTTCTATTTTCATTTATTTTAATACATTTGACCTTCATTTGACAGGAAACTACATGGTGACAATGATTACCCAATAGAAATATAATAAATGCATCATGTATTCTGTGTCGGTTGGGTTGGGTAATGTAAGTGCATTTGTCATTATAGAACTGGGATGCTATATATTTCATAACAAACTTGTGATTTTAAACAGCTGTTGTATGTTTGGGATTTTGAAGAGTTGAGAAAATATACCATTTACTTACTGAGTGAATTGCTAGTTTATTTCATGACAAACAGTAATTTACTATAAAAAAAAAAAAAGTCATTTTTCAGTCATTTAATATAGGAATAGTTCAGCAAAAATTTTATTCTTCAAAAAATGAAAACTCTCAGATCATCCGAGATGTAGATGAGTTTGTTTCTTCATCAGGTTTGGAGAAATGTAGCATTACATCAGTGTCTCAGCAATGGATGCTCTGCAGTGAATGGGTGCCGTCAGAATGAGAGTCCAAACAGCTGATAAAAACATCACAATAATCCACACCCCTCCAGTCCATCGGACCTGCGTGTTTGTAAGAAACAAATCCATCATTAAGATGCTTTTAACTAAAATCTGAGTTCATAATCCATAATAAAGCTTCCTTGAGTGAAAACGTTATTATGGACTCAGTTAAAAGTGTTTTTAATCATGCATTTGTTACATAAAAACAGCTTTTGTCTTCTCCAGATGTTAACTGATGGACTGGAGTGGTGTGGATTATTGTGATGTATTTATCAGCTGTTTGGACTCTCATTCTGACGGCACCCATTCACTGCAGAGCATCCATTGCTGAGACTCCAAACCTGATGAAGAGACAAACTCATCTACATCTTGGATGGCTTGAGTTTAAGCACATTATCAGCATGTTTTCAACTTAGAGTGAACTATTCCTTTAAGGCAAAGGAAGAGGGTTTGTTGAAGAGGCTTGTAGTTTCAGTTTTGACTCAAGGACAGACATATGGACATGTCACGAAAACCTCTAGATCCCACAACACTGTTCACCAATTTGTTCACTAGTTTCCCAAAGGCTACTATTAGAGCTGAAAAATGTATTTAATGAGCTGCCAGTGGCAACAGTAAATGGCAAATGAGTCTAATAGTCTACAATCCTTTATAAAGTGTGCTGGTGTTATTGAGATTAAACTAAACTGGCCTCGGCAATTCAAACCATCTATAATGAAAAATTATTTATCCGAATCATGCATTATGAGCAAAGTAAATTGCACAATTATTTCTACGTCAGTGAAATTGTTTTGAGTGTGGGTAATTATGTTTGATATTTATGCCCATTAAAGAGATGATACAGGTAGATTATCTGTCCAAACGATGACATTCATAAAAAGGTGTTTTTATTGCAACAGCAGCTACTAGATATGCATACTTACAAATAAAACACATGTTGTGCTTTTCAAGTAGTTTTGTTGATGGTTTTCATAAATCACTGTACCATTATATGTAATTTTGCACTAAAAAAACTGAAAGATTGCGATTGAAATGGCTTGTATGGTAAAGTACATGAAAGCTGTTTGGTACTCTATTATTATCATACTTGTATTCTTCCCAAACAAGTCTTTTATTGAGTTTCTGTTGAACATAAAAATGTCTCATCAGTACCTCAGACCAAAACACAACACATTATAACAAATAGCATTCATTTTTATCTCATAATCTTTATAATCCTTATTTATTATTATAGCCATATGGTCAAAAAAATTTACAAAAAAAAAAAAAAAAGTACATCTTTTGCACAAAATTCTTTACATAAAACATATTACTATTATAATAAAATGTATTCATATTTAATTAGTTTTTATCTTGTTTCTATTTAAATTTTATTTTAGTCATTTTATATTTCATAATGTATAAAAACTATTTCAGTTTTAGTTCTTTTAGTACAAGTTACACTAATCTACTTGAAATAAGTTTTATTTTTCGATTTAATTTTATTTCAGTTACAGTTTACTGTATTTCAAGTAATAAAAATGTTTTTAACAGTTTAGGTTTTAGTTAACTATAATATCCTTGGTACGTACACATTCATACAATCATGAAATTTCGTAAACAAAAAATAAGAAAATAATTTCAAACCTAGTAAGAAGTACTAAAATGTACAAGCATGCCTCCCGCAGTAATGTAGAAGAAATACAGTAGGTCAAACAGCTATTTTTCTGTAGCTAAACATTTTTAATCTTGACAGGATTAGAAACTGAAATTGCTTTATAATGAATGTTTCCTCACATGAACCATTGATTGAATGAGCAAAAACAGGCTTCAGCTTTCAAGCGTGTGGTTCTCATGTAATTGCAGGCGTTAGTGAGGCCCATGAGAACGAGATCTTGCAATATTTACTGAACATAAACAGCATTGCCATTTTTGGGGGCCTTTCTTGCACCTAAAAGCAATTTTAACAAATTTCTGTTATTACATTTGCAGAAATATGTCATTTTGAGCTCTCCCCATGGTTCGATTGGTAAAGGAAATATCATGCAAGAGCCTCTTTGGGTTTGTCATGCATAAACAAACAACTTTCATAATATTCACTTTTGCCCCTTTCAGATCTGTACAGCTCACATTTTAATTAAAGCTGTGCTTATAAGGAAAAATCATGAAGCAGATTTAAAGGAACAGAATGAAAACATTCTGAAAATGTGCCTCCCCCTCAGGCCATCCAAGCTGTAGATGAGTTTGTTTCTTCATCAGATTTGGAGAAATGTAGCATTGCATCACTTGCTCACCAATGGATCCTCTGCAGTGAATGGGTGCCGTCAAAATGAGAGTCCAAACATCATAAAAAATCATAATAACCCAGCTGTTTGGACTCTCATTCTGACGGCACCCATTCACTGCAGAGGATTCATTGGGCGGAAAAAATGATGTAATGCCAGGTGTCTGTGTAACACAGTGAGGAAAGTTTTTGCTTTTGCTTTTGCTTTACTTAAAAACAGAGATTGCAACTTTAAAATAAAATATTGGGGGTGTCAAACACAGCTTAACACATGTGGTTATTTTTTAAGGATATAAAACAAAGTGTGCGATAATATGTTTTCTCAGTTGTGTTGATGAGGCTGTATGCATATTAATGAATTTTCAAAAGCAGTGCGCTTCATCTCACTCACACTTCTCCATAACAATACAACACTGTCCTATTTTCGTCTCATCCAATTACACCAATATCAAATTAAATGCAGTTTCTCAAACTGCTTCAGTTTGAGAGGAAGCTGGCAATTGAATCTGTTTTTCACTCGCACTACTGAATGGAAAAAATGAAACTCTTTTATAATGGGCAGTATTACTGATAATGATATCCAGTATAATATGAGTAAATGAGGATGAGGGGCTGATGGGGCTGTGAGGCTCTGCCCTAGATAGCTCAAAATCAGGACAATCAAAACACTATCAAACTACTGAAACAGCTGCACGGTTTAATTATTACACAAGTCTCGTCTCAAAATTAGAGCTTACCGGGGGAGTCAGCATGGAGTTGCATTATTATTATATGTGCTCTGTTGAAAAAATAACAGAATAACAGAGCATTTGCTAATTAATACCTTTATAACCAAACGGCTCCTGTGACTGATGCAGCAAACAGTTTTTGGTTCCCAGAATGTTAGATCATAAACACACACACATACATGCATATAGTGGCCAAAAACATATTTTAAATATGCTCTAAATATATGTTGCAAACAGCGTTATATGTTCACATGTGTTATAGGCAACAAAATATTTTTTTTCTTCAGATATGACATATGTGGATGTGTTTGAAATGTATAGGGCAAAATATATTTTTAAATGCATTTAATATATATATATATACATATAACAAAACAAAAACAACACTCATTTCATCATTCCCCTCTTAGTGTGCTTCTAAATTGGTATGAAAACACACAGAGCAGTATTTTGCACACAGGTAAAAAAGTAAACACTGCCACCAAGTGGTAAAAAACATAACAGCAGTGGAAATGTTTTTGTTGATCATTGTTTTATCTCAGAAAATAATACAATGAAATAATTTATCTCATCCTCCAGTCCAGACTACGAAACAAAAACGAGAAAAGTGTTAAGATATCGACAAACCAAGACAAAAATAGTCATGCATGGCCTCTAAGGCATTTCCGTAAATTTGAACAACCTTTAACCCTAAAAATTATTCAATTATTCAGAACTATTCAGATACGCTCCTGAAGGCATAAGACGTGGAGAGTTTAGCTTTCGACACTAATTAAACACATCAGAATCAGATAGAGATGATTCAATTACATAATAACTTTCCAACAACTTTTATGCATGACAAAAGCAAGGAAATACAGCGTTGAAACTGCTACTGATGGTTGGATCACTGCAATGTCTGAAAGTTACGTTCGTGCGCATGCGCAGTCTATTACTAGCGTTCAGCTTGGCGTATTTTAGTTTTGGTAGTTCATGAATCTACCATTTTGTTCGCCTTTTTCGTGTCTCGTTTGCTGTGAAAGTGACTTACATTGAAGGAAGGAAGGACTCCAAGCCACACACACACACATATATATATATATATTTTTTTGGAAATGTTAGAGACTAGAAGCTGGGCTCAGTACCACCTGACAACCACACATGCTTACTAGGGCCATACCTGCAGGTGTACATATGCTGTTCAAAAGCTGTGCATATGAAAGCAATATATATCTCCAATTGTCTGTCCTCCTAGACCTGAACATACCTCAATCGGCTCCATATGTTTTTCTGGATTAAGGCCTAACAATGTATTTAATAGCGTAAACTGGACTCAAGTTTGGTCATTATCTCAAAAATTCCTCCTTACAAATAAGCTTAAGGAAATCTCATATAAATTAATTCATAGAGTTTATCCTACAAAAGAATTTCTAAATTTCATAAACGTGATTTGGGGTTATTATATCAAGGATCGCTCTTTAAAGGATGTTTGTTTTATCATAAATTAAAGTTGTATGTCAATTTCACATTCATAAATGCAAGTTTACAAAGAGCAAACATTTTATAGTGCTTGAAAAAGAGATTAAAATGTTGTCAAAATCTAAATATAATAAAACAATTAAAACGGTTACTATATGTCCTCCTTTAACATTTTCACATATAAAATAATTACTTTATGGTGCTTACTCACAAAGAACATTTTCTGTATTAAAACTGCATTGTAACATACTATGGAAGTGTAAAGTATGTGTAGTAGGCTATATATTTGTCTGTAAACTGATGCTTATGTAGGCTACCCTCTCTCCCTTTTTTGCTTTTGTCTTGTTCTGTCTTGTTGATGCATGTGAAATGTTCTTTGTTATACAGTGGGATATATGGTATTTAGCTACATGCTATTTGTTGACAAAGCATTTTTTTTTTTTTAAACATACAAAGCAACGCTTAAACAACCATTTGAGATGCAAAACACATTCAACGCCTAGTAGGCCTACTGTAGAGAGTGTACTACTGTACTGTATGCGTTTTGCATACGTTTGATTCAAGAAAATGTTAAAAGCTCATTTTGAGCGCTAAGCTTTGTTTCTCTTATTTTCTGTCTGAGAGGGAAAATTAATGTAGCTATAGACTATAGCCTACCTTGTTATTCCGCTCCGAAGTTCCGATCTAAATCAAATGATTCCCGATTGCAATAATGCAAATACAGTCATTATTGTTGTTCAGTGTGACAAAAATTACGCAATATTGATGTGTGCATGCCCAGTGGCCGTAGAGTTTCCAGGCCTGTATCCCAACTACAAATGATTCACGAACCGGTCCACTTCAAAACGGTCATTTTGCGACACAATGGTTTAACTGATTCTGAGTTTCGAAAGGCTCCATTTCACCCATCATCACCATCACTAAAATCATTACAAGCTTTGTCGAAAATGAATGGGTCTTTTGATCTGGTTTTTGCTAGTGAATCGCTTTAACTGAATTATCGAAGTCACAAGTTTGAATCAATCGGTTCCAGCATAAATGACTCACTCAATTGAATCGGTTTTTCTGTTCTTTTTTTTGCGTATACAGCCATGCACGATATTTGACTTAGTACTACTATACTGGTTTAGCTCGCTAGTTTTACGACATTAACTTAAATCAGAGGGGAAAAGTATGATGTTTACATCCATTTCCATTCCAAAGATAACATCCAAGAACATTCAGGTGAGATAGCCTAGATGCCTGGCTCCTAATTGGTGAAAACACACGAGCTGCACAATACATGGAAGAATTGTGCATTATGATCGAGTTTGTAGCTTAATTCAGTTTATCTTACATAGTTTGACCACTGCATTTCAGTTGC
Source organism: Onychostoma macrolepis (assembly GCF_012432095.1). NCBI lineage: Eukaryota > Metazoa > Chordata > Actinopteri > Cypriniformes > Cyprinidae > Onychostoma > Onychostoma macrolepis. The sequence continues at coordinate 2,422,513 of NC_081163.1, forward strand.
TGACACTCTAAAAAAATGCTGGGTTGTGCTGGGTGAAATATGGAGGAACCCGTGCAGCATTTGTGTTGTTTTGACTCAGCGCTTGGGTTAAATGTTTAACCTTCTGGGTAGTAACCCAACCGCTGGCTCAGAACAACCCAAATGCTGCATGGGTTCGTCCATATTTCACCCAGCACTGGGTTGTATTTAACCCAGCTTTTTTTAGGAAATCAGTTGAAAGCATCCAATCTCTCATACCATTGAATGTTCAATTGATCATAAATAATTGAGAAAATATTGTTGTATTTGATTGTATAAGTATATATCTAGTCAATGAAAAAGAGCAAATGGGAGAAGCAGATGAACACAAAACAGCAGAACAATAAAGTTAAAGAGGGTAAACTTTATGCTCGCATATTTAAACACTTCGGCTCTTATATTTTATGTATGTTATATATGTCCGCTCATGTATTAAATGTGCGTCCTTGAAAGTGCACCGTTTTCTAGTGTAGCCTATTTCTTTAACCTCTCAGATAATATCAATTTTATGACCTATTTCAGATGCGTCCGAAATTACAACAACAGTGGTTACATACACATATATTTAATAGTTTGACCAAAATTATTGCTAAGGACAATTTAGTAGGCGCTGGTTATTGGTAGGGACATGTCGTAGCGCCTTTACTAAACTCTACATCTGTTGAATGTAGACTCCATCTGAATCCTGGAGGTTTCAATCTTATTCGGCCAACAGAGGGAGCTCACACATCTCACGCATTTCAGATTAGCTTTAGTGCTGTTCCAATAAAATATACTGATGGTATAAGGAACGCAATGCCCTATTTTTAAATCTCCTGTCATTTATTTAGTAGATATTGAGAGGAGGAGGAGATGATGAGAGCAGAGGCGAGGACATCGCTGCCGTGTCTCATTGTTTTTTTTTTTGCAGACATGACCCATTTTAGGGGAAAAAGAAACACCTAGTCAACATTTCAGTAGTGCAGCCTCAAACGAGATACGACTTGTGTCAAAATAATATCCAAGTATGCAATATAAAAGTCTATTAGAAGCCTGGAATAGTGTTTTTTGTTGTTGCTCCTTTCTCTTTGTGTTTTTGTAAGTCTGAACATTGAATGTGCACTTGAAGTCTTCAAAACACAGACTACTAACAATCATAGAAAGCATGGTAATACAAGGGGACTTGTTGTGAAGATGAAGAGTTCAGATGCAAAAGCCTCTAAGTGCCATCTGAAATTTTCTTCCAAAATTAGTATTTTTCTCAGGCTCCTGTGTTTATGTTTAGTTCTTTCACTTTAATGGCAAAGAAAAGAACCTATTGCCATTCAAGTTCAATTACTGAACCTACACATAGGAGCCTGAGAAAAAAGCTTAATTCATAAGAAAATTTCAAAGGGCACTTAGAGGCTTTTGCATCTGAACTCTTCAAATGTTTTTTTTTTTTTTTCTAGTTATGCTAATCAGCTAGCAATTGCTGTTTGTGAATCATGAACTGGAAAAGTCATGGAAACTTGTTGGTGTAGGAAGAAAAAACAGGCATAGAAACTTAGAAATTTCACAAATAATTACAAAAGTAACAGTTTTGAAATAGAAAGACTGAAATAGTGTTTTCTTGCACAATGTGCTCCGATAATCTATCATTTCCAACTTCAAAGAAATAAATTAAATAAAATAAAAGAATTTACCAGTGTATGAGAAGATAATATGGTAATATAAAAAGATAATATCTTTTAGTTATGTAATACATGTAACAGTTAATTTCAGAAGCAATGCAAGTGATTTTATTTTCAACAGCACCATAGCTGTTCCCTCTCTTTCATCATTAATTACACACATCGTCTAAGAAGCTACAGATCACCAACCTTTTTTTCACCAATGTGCACTTGGACAAACAAGCCTAGAGCCCATTGTCACATCCTTTTATGCTCTGAACAAAATACATCTTTACTGATTGGCTTTGAGGATGATTGGAGATGAATGTTTTGTGCGTTCGGACCTAATGACCAACAATTATGACTCACCTCTCACTTTCAGTCATCTTCGGGTGTCTGCGGCAGCTGGAAAGCATTGTTCTCTGAAGTGTTAGAAATGTAAATGTGTGCAGAGTAATAGAAGACTTGCCAAGGAAAGCCTAGTGACGGCACGGACTGCCCACAGTCACTTCACAGACCGGCTCATTCATGTTGAATGCAAAACTGGCAAGAGCTGGCAGAAATCAACAGTTCAGCTCCAATCAGCACCAATGGATGCTCTGCAGTGAATGGGTGCCGTCAGAATGAGAGTCCAAACAGCTGATAAAAACATCACAATAATCCACAAGTAATCCACACCACTCCAGTCCATCAGTTAATGTCTTGACAAAAGCTGCATATTTCTAAGAAACAAATCCACCATTAAGATGTTTTTAACTTCACACCATTGCTTCCAGTTAAAATATGAGTCCATAATCCATAATAATGCTTCCTCATTATTGGTGAGCAAGTGATGCAATGCTACATTTCTCCAAATCTAATCTAATGAACAAACAAACTCATCTACAGCTTTGCTCTCCATTTTTAATTGTATTTTTTTTCAATTTGAATGTGTAATCTGACCAAATTTAAAAGAATAGTTCACTGAAAAATGAAAATATGCTGAAAATGTACTCACCCGTGGGCCATTTTTGTTTGAGGGAGTCATTAGCAAGTAAACTAAATGTCATGTTTGTATAATACCTGGGACTATTAATACTTGTAAATGGGAAAAATGTTAATATACACATTTTCTTTTCTATTTTTCTGTATAACCATTTGCAGACACAGCCTTGTCATTATTTTCATTTTTCCCTAGCAAAGGACAAAAATTGAATACACACATTTGCTGGCTTGCGCAGTTTCATGTCCTTGGATGTAATTCATGCCTTTGTTGTTGTTGTTTTTCTGCTTTCAGTATTCAGTCCCTCTGCACTCCAGATTTGGAGATGCCCCTAATTGCTTTCTCATTGTGACTAAGAACAAGATGCTTTTCATATGAGGAATGACATGAGTGTCAGATTCAGTAGCATCAGGCTGTCATCCACCTCCACACTCTGACCAAGACATGAGTTTATTCTAGTGCAGGCCTGACCACTGTGCTTTTGTTGACTTTAACAAATGTGGTGAAGGTTGTAAACGGATACTTTCTTTTCACCACTGAACCGTTTTGGTTCTATTTCTTTCTCTCTCTCTATCTATCTATCTATCTATCTATCTATCTATCTATCTATCTATCTATCTATCTATCTATCTATCTATCTATCTATATATATATATATATATATATATATATATATATATATATACACACACACTGTATATAGGTCTAAATTGTATTTACATTTATGCATTTGGCAGACAGTTTTATCCAAAATGACTTACACTGCATTCATGGTACACATTTTATTAGTTAATATTGCATGTTCCTCAGCATATTTGCATACTTTTTAGCTGACTAAATGTAATTGATTTCACAATGAACAGATTTAAGCTGATTCTAAGTTTTTGTATTTTGAAACTATTATTTAACTAAAATCAAGTAGATGCTAATAATTCATAATAAACATAATAAATATCAACATTTATTGATATTGATATGATTTTTTTAAGTGCAGAAATCTTACCTGTTTCATTTATGTATGACTGACAAATATGCATCACAAGATTCAAAAATCTTCAATTTTCGCCTAAACATTATGTTTTTCAGTTAAATTATGTTCTGTTTGGGCCATTGTACACTTCATTCTCTGTCAATAACCAAATTGTTGACTGATTTTAGGATTTGGTGGCTGTTTTGAAAAAAAAAAATACAGGAGCAGTTTATTTTTATGTTGCACCGTAGCCTTGCAATAACAGCAAAAAAAAAAAAAAGAAAGAAAGAAAAAAATGGAGAAAAGCATGGCCATGTGACAGTGACTACAGGTGGAGCCCCACAGAGACAGTGATTGCTGTTGATGCTGCACAGATGTGAAGGACCGCAGATGGTTCAGCAGCACAAACGCCTGATACTCGAGGGACCGAAAATGAAAAAAAAAGAAAGAAAATTATTTATATATATATATATATATATATGTATATATATATATATATATATATATATACACTCGCACATTTATATAAAACAGCCTACACAAGTGTGATCTCTGTGCTTTCTCCGGTGAGATTTCCCAGTGAGATTTGCTCTCTAACAAATCTTAGATTTGCTGTAAAGATACTGCTGTGTTTCCATGTTTGCACAAGAAATATCCCAAACTTTGTTATTAGCATGATTGTTCCTGAAGAAAGAGCATAATATAATATATTCTTCCACCCATAACAAACTTTTTTGCACTAAAAAGCAGTAAGATGTACACCAGCCAATTTTGGGCCATTTGGGATTATAAACGATGCCAATAATTGACTTGGCCGATTGATAAAAGTGTTATTTTTTTCCTTGAATCAATTCCAAAATCTCCCGACAGCCAACATTTTTAATGCATTTTGAGTACATATTGTCTAAATGTTCATTTTATTTTGGCAATTTTGTGCACAGCTCATTTGCCATTATTTATTTTATTATGTATATATCGCCAGCAGCTCTACTCTCTACATATCAGCATTAAATCCATTACTAAAAGACTTTATACTCATGAACTCTGTCTACATCTTGTCAAATCAGAATCTTATGCATGAGGGAAATGGCATTTTTTCTTATTATTATCAATTTTTTATCAGGCTGCCTGGAAACAAAGTCATGTTTACAAGATACAAAGTTGATACAACATGCGCTTTGAGGGGAACAAGTTCACCAGTGATGTGAAATCTTTGAAAGAGAGTGAATTAGTTTTTTGAGTTACTTAGTAGCAAGTAAACCTGTACATTATGTTTTATTTAAATGAAATCATCAGGACTTACACTACCGGTCAAAAGTTTGGAATAATTACGATTTTTGATGTTTTTGAGTCTCCTCTTCTCACCAAGGCTGCATTTATTTAATCAAAAATACAGTAAAAATTTGAAATATTATTAGAATTTAAAATAACTGTTTTCTACTGTAATATATTTTAAAGTGTAATTTATTCCTGTGACGTAAAACTGAATTTTCAGCATCATTACTCCAGTCTTCAGTGACATGATACTTCCTTTAATAAAATCTATTTACTGCTATTTTTTGAGGGATTTTCAGTACAACCGTTTTTTGGAGACACCATTACTTTTTTTCCATGGCAGTCTATTATTGCGCTCTAATCTATTTCAGATAAACCCTCCTCTGAAAAGCACATAAAAACAAAATGAACTAGTGCCTCTAGATATCGCCACAAGCATTAAAAAATCCATATCAGTCAACCACTGTGAAAAAGCTTCATACTCTGAGACTCTAGTCTACATCTAGTCAAATCATAATCCCACGCAGGGAAACGGCATATTCCATGCTGTGCACAATGATATGAATGTGTGATATGAATATGAAGCAGTTTCTGTATTAGTTGCATCTGCTTAATATAATGGACAGAAAATAGAAATGGCTCTTAATTACAGATGCATCAGAGAAGTGTTAATGTGTAGTTTTATTACATATGGATCGCACAATGACCATTTTACCCTTTTGTGCATGATTGAGTAAATGATGCATCACTGCACAATGCACAACTACAATTCAGTATAGCATTCATACAGCCTCAGGCCATCCAAGATTAAGTTGAGTTTGTTTCTTCATCAGATTTGGAGAAATGTAGCATTGCATCAGTGTCTCAGCAATGGATCCTCTGCATGGTCCTTCTCAAGACATTAATTGATGGACTGGAGTGGTGTGGATTACTTGTGGATTATTGTGATGCTTTTATCAGCTGTTTGGACTCTCATTCTGACGGCACCCATTCACTGCAGAGCATCCATTGCTGAGCAAGTGATGCAATGCAACATTTCTCCAAATCTGATGAAGAAACAAACTCAACTTAATCTTGAATGACTTGAGGGTGAGCACATTTTCAGCAAACTGTCGTTTTTGGCTGAACTCTCTTTACTAATTCAGTTCTCACTCGTTCTCACTCCTTTTTATCTGGTTGTTGTAGTGGATGTACAAAGTCAGCTCTCTTTACGTTTACAGCAGGCGTCATAAATAGGTGTCTTGTTTTATTATTTCACACTTAAGCTTTGCTTGAAAAAGCATGCTTGTGCTGTCTGTCTTTAAAAATAAATGACGTTGGGTTTGCTGTCTAATGCAGGGAGTCCAGATATGCAAACCATACATCATTTAAACCTTTAATTACATTTATATCAACTTGCATGAACATCAACTCAAATATGTAATTTAATAATATTTTAATGATAGCACAATTTGCATATGAGGTCCCTGGGTCTGGAAAGCCCTGATCTAATGCAATGACATCCATAGGTAGCCTATGACTCAAGTGTCCAAATACTTTTAAGGCCACTGCAGTGGTCATTTCTCTCTCTGACCCTTGTATAACAGTGTTTGATTTAATAAATGTGATTCATTTTAATTCATTCATCATCATCATCATCATCATATGCCAGTGTTTTGTTCCTCCCCCTCCCACGTTTGTGGGATGTAGCTGTTGCGATTTCCGAGTCATCGTCATGTTAGTCAGAGAAATGGTTGCCTGACGAGCATCACCGTTCACTGGGATCCGGGAACCGAATTAAAATGTAAATACAGCAACAGTAACATCTTTCCAGATGAGATGCGCGTTTTTCTCTGCGGTGCACGCGGGTAAGATCAACAACATTTGCATTGACTGTTTTGGAATAGTCTTTACTTATTATTTGACATCGATCGATTGCAATACGAGGCGATGGAGAAGTTATTGGCAAACTCGGCGCTATTAGAGATTAGAGTGAGTCAATCAATGCCATAGCGTGATGTCTTGCTGTGAAATAATAACCCTCGAACAGGAAAATATGCAACTGAAATTCACAAGCAAGCAAGTGAATCTGTCATTCGCATGTGCGAGAGAGAGCAGGCGTTCAACGTCGTGCAACTTTTTTTCCAGCTCGTATCAGTCTCGGTATTGTAGATTTACTCTGATGCGAATGCATAGTGGCTACAATTCAAGAATGCGGTAATGCACCGTCATTAGTTAATTATCGCAAAATAAAACCCCGACAGGACTGTATGTCATCATGAAGAGGTTTATTTTGTGACAACGACCCGCTGGCTGTGTATTAACACGCTTACACGGTTACTTGTCAGTTTTAAAAATAAATACATGGACATGAAATATTGATCTGAGTCTAGGTTATTTTATTATTTTACTTGTTAAGTAAAATAGTCAGTTGCTGTAGAAATGAACCGGCTTAGCAACAATATGAAATAAATACCCTGCTGAAATAAAAACAATAGAACCCTGCCCAAAACACAATAGAAAATGTAATGGTTTTAATGGTTATAATGGGAACTATAATGGTGTCTACTGGAATGTGATGGATTCTATTGGTGGGATGTTAAATCCTTTTGGAAAAATACCCAAAACATACTACAAAAAGGAATTTTGTAATGTTTTACTGGAAAAAGCTAATGGTTTATAATGGTATTTTAATGGAAACCATTGGAATTTCTGTGATGGTTTCTATTGTTTGTTTGTTTTTTTTAGCAGGATATTAAGTTAATTATTTTGGACTAAAGAGTTCTTTCTAATCCAACTCTATGCATGTCCATTTTCCAACCGATGTTTTTTGTTTGTTTGCGTGTTTGTTTGTTTGTTTTTGCATCTATCGATCGCTTTGCTTGACAGATGAAGGCGATTTTACTAATTATCGTACTTACCATTTTAGTCGCAAGATGGCGCAATTAGTAATTAGTGTCAAAACTTAGCTATGTGTTCAAGTCCTTCTGCGAAGTTCGTATTTACGTGTCGCGAAGCCGTATATGATGTTAAGTGCATTCAAATCACTTCGTCTTGAGCAAGATGATTACAATTTTTTTTTACAAAAATACAGCAAGGAATTTTACCTCTACTTGCATTGTAATTTTAGCTGCAATAATCATATTTTTGCATTGTACATGCAACTTTGCTAGTTTTATTGTGATTGTTTTTTTTTTTTAAACTGTCGCTACATACACTGCATCCATTGCATCAACCGTGTTTTATCACCAACACCCCCAAATCGGAAAATCCAGAGTTTATCACATATAATTTCGACATTGTGATGTATCATATGCACGCCAAAGTCAATTTTTTGCGTATAAACAATTCGCCAAATCGAAACATAAACTCGTGCTATTGATACGCACTTTAATGAGATCGGGTTGACATGACTTGAATACACCATTAGTTCACTATGTGCATATCCAAACATAGGCCTACATAAATAGGCAATGCTTCTATTAAAATATTGACTCTTTTACCTGTAAGGCGGGACTAAAGCCACCATACTGAGTGTTGCAATTTCTTTCTATTCAGTGAAATACAAGTGGACGGTCTACTCCCCTTATAACGTCTGATATTACTGAGTCAGAACAGTAGCACTGAAGCAGTGGCTTTTGTCTCATGCAACACAGATGTCATCATGCATATTGCTTGTTTTGGCTTTAGTATATGTACAGCTGGCAGCAGTTAGCCTACAGTTATATTTGAACCCACTGTGTGTCTTCCACAATTTGAGATAGACAAATCTAGATGCTGTTCAGTACAGTGTCTCTCAGCTGGTTCTGCATCAGGGCCCAGAGTTTACACTGTGCATCGAGTGGCAACACCGCTTTTTGTAAAGAAACTAAAGAAAAATGTTCCTAAAATCAAACACTGAAATGCATTTAAATGAACTGCACACACCTAACAATATGCAACAAGTCTTAAGATGACATAAGCTAACTGGTTACTAAATATTTATTGAATTCCAGTGCTTTTAGAGTCATATTTTCTTAAGGCATATTGTGTGACAACCTGTCCATGTTGACAAACAGCAAAAAATGATTTTCTTACTTGGTATTTCTGTCGTGTTTTCCAGTACAAATATATTTTTTAAAAATTAAATCGAGATACATACACATGAGAAGCAAAATGACTTAATATATTAAGTCTTGTTTTGACAAGACAAGGAAAAAATCTGCTTTTGGACAAGAAAAATAATCTTAATTTATTTTCCTTACACAATTGCCAGATTTCTTCTTGTTTTAGGCAGGAAACACTTAATTTTGATGCATTTTTAAGAAAACAAGACTTAATACCGTGAGTCACTTTGCTTCTCAAGTAAATGTATCTTCATTTAAGAATGATATTTGTACTGGAAAACGAGCAGTAAGAAAATAATTTTAGCAATGCATCTGTCCAAATTAATTAGCAAGAATTGACTTGTCTCTTTTAAACAGTTGTATAATTTTGATATTATGCATGCTTATAATATTTATTATGTGCATTTAGCATTGGTTTTATATGCTGAATTGATATTATTCATGAATTAACATTGCATTTTTCTCTTTTCAGATGACAGCACACAATATCTACTCAACCACCATCCATCGCCATGAACATGCATATGTGGATATTGGACATACTGTCTTTCGCCACGTTTTTCACCTTAATTGAGATGTTCGACATTTATGGGGATATATGTACAGGCCTGTGCGTCTGCGAAGAAAGAGACGGGATTTTTACAGCCAGCTGTGAAAACAGAGGAATTAACAATCTGTCTGAGGTAACACCTTTACACTTCACTGCTTATCATCTTCTGCTCACAGGGAATCTGTTAAAGAAAGTCTCGCTCAACGATTTCGTTCAGTATGAAGGACTCACCATTTTACATCTAGGCAACAACGATATATCAGAAATCGAAGGTGGCGCTTTTAATGGACTCCAGGGATTAAAGCGATTGCACCTAAACAATAACAAAATTGAGGCACTAAAGGACGACACATTCCTCGGACTTGAAAGCCTGGAGTACCTACAGATTGACTATAATTATATTAGCCACATTGAACCGAAAGCCCTGAGCGTTTTACGTCACTTAGAGGTGCTCATCCTCAATGACAATTTACTATCCGCTCTGCCAAACAACATCTTTCAGTATGTTCCTTTAACTCATCTCGACCTGAGAGGCAATCAACTCAAAGTGCTTCCCTATATCGGCCTTCTGGAGCACCTGAGTCACATTGTGGAGTTACAGCTCGAAGAAAACCCATGGAATTGTTCTTGCGAATTAATTGCGCTAAAAGCCTGGCTTGAAAGCATATCTTACACTGCTTTGGTCGGAGATGTGGTTTGCGAGACTCCCTTTCGATTGCATGGACGAGACCTCGACGAAATCTCAAAGCAAGAACTGTGTCCCCGCAGAGCCATCGCCGAATACGAAATGCGCGCAGAACCGGCTCACAGCAGCGAGATCCTCTACAAAACCACGTCAGCGACATTCACAGCGGGTTTTGCATCTTCAACCATCTTGCGCGCCACAAAAAGCAGCCGTTTATCAGGAAAACTTCGCATTAAACCCACTTCGCGCTCGTCTTCAAGCAAGCCGCAGAATTATGGTCCAATGTTGGCCTACCAAACCAAATCTCCGGTTCCTCTAGACTGTCCCAATGCATGCACATGCAATCTCCAAATTTCAGACCTCGGGTTGAACGTCAACTGCCAAGAGCGGAAAATCGAAAGCATCTCGGATCTTTATCCCAAGCCGTACAACCCCAAAAAAATGTACCTAACCGGAAACTACATCTCTTCGGTGTGCAGTTCCGACTTCAATGGCGCAACCGGATTGGATTTGCTCCACTTAGGCAACAACCGCATAGCCGTCATTCACGATAAGACATTCGGCCAACTTATACACTTAAGAAGGCTTTACTTAAACGGCAACTTAATCGAGCGTCTCACCGAGGATATGTTTTACGGTTTACAAAGCTTGCAGTTTTTGTATTTGGAGTATAACGTTATTCGAGAGATCGCAGTTGGTGCCTTTCAACATGCGCCCAATCTTCAATTGCTGTTTCTCAACAACAACCTCCTCAAGACTCTACCACTGGGCGTCTTTGACGGATTAAGCCTGGCTCGATTGAATCTGCGCAGCAACCATTTACGAACTCTTCCGGTCGGCGGCATTCTCGAAGACCTAACGGCGCTGGTGCAGATCGATCTCTTCGAGAACCCTTGGGATTGCTCGTGTCTCGCGATGGAGATGAAAAACTGGTTGGAGCAGCTCAGCACCGGTACCGTGGTGAACAGCGTCATTTGCGAATCTCCGCTGAGTCTCTCAGGCGAGGATATGCGATACGTTCGCGCATCTGATCTCTGCCCGGAAAGCTCAAATGCGCAATCTTCCGTCATGCCGCCCTCGGAGGAATCCTTTCCTGGTAGTACCATCACTTTAGAAACAGCCTTGGATTATGACACGCAGTATCCCACAGTCCCCCTTTCTGTTCTTATTCTCGCTTTGTTGCTACTTTTTATATTATCTGTTTTCGTCGCCGCTGGATTGTTTGTTGTCATAATGAAGCGGCGTAAAAAGTCTGAACGCCTGGCTTCGGTAACCGCCAATGCAAGCTCCTTCAATGCAATCTACACCGACAGGGCAAAGTCTAGAACATCGGTGGGCCACGTCTACGAATACATCCCACCCTCAACAGAAAGCGCTGCGAAAAACGGCCCCTATAGTGAAAGAAATGCAATCGAGAATTACAGAGACTTCGAAGAACTCAATAGAGTTCTGGCATCCAATAATTCGGATGAAGACGTCAGGAGCAACGCGATAAGCTCCGAGTTTAGCGCTGGCACTCCAGACGCCCTCAACAGACATTCTCCTCTCTTGGACGACAATTACTTTTACCGAGATATCTTGGCTAGGGACCAGCAGGCCTCTTACAGGGGTAATTTAGCATGTAAGCATGGCACACATGCATCAGCTCACTGCGCGCCAGACTTTGATGTGAGACATCAATACTTGAATCCGGAAAGGGTACAGCAGACCATGGTATACTGCTCGACGCCAACCACCGTCTACATAGAGCCCAACAGAAGCGAATACTGGGAACTGAAAGCCAAGCTTCATTTTGAACCAGACTATTTGGAGGTTCATGAGAAAAGGACGACCTTCACACAGTTCTGAAATATGGATTTTTCTTAATTTTTTTTTTTAGTTTGGGAGAAATCATTTTATCTGAGAGATATTAGGGTGAATCTCACAAAAAAAATATGATTGCACTTCAAAATTCAAAAGAAAGAAAATTTGCTTTTATATTTTTAATTAAATATTATTTTATATTTATAATAGTATTTTTTCTTTGGCATTGTGACATTTTGCTGGACAATTAAACCAGTTTTCCCCCATTTCCATTTTCATTTTGCAAAAAAAGAAAAGAAAAAAACACTAAAATAATAATAATAATTCTATATTTCTCATTAATGTGGAAAAAAAATAATTTAATAAATTATCTATACATCATATTTATAAATGTATATTTTATTTAGATTTTGCATAAAGAAAATGAAGCCTAGTTATTATTATTTGTTTTTATTTATTTATTAATTTTATTTTGCATTGTGACATTTTGCCGGACAATTAAGCAAATTATATATATATTTCACAGTGAAACAAATTTTAATGATCCTTCAAACCAGGTTTATATTTCCAATGCAAAATATTTTTTTTCTTTTAAATGTTGGGTTTTTTGTGAGATTCGCACCATATTCTCATACATATCATGCATCGGAAACATAAATACAACCGTCTTTTACTTCTGTATCATCTGTTTAATACATTCAGAGATCCATGAATGATTTCTGTGTGTGAATATAAAAGTGACACTTGTCTTTAAAGATGTTGTGACCGTTCACATTTATATCAAGGCTTTTCCTCACTTGTGATGAAAGGGACAATCTGTTTCATTGTGTTTTATGGACACATTCTTACCGGTGTACTCATCTATCGATTCTGCAGATCTTTGCACTTTTTTTGCACTGGTTAAATTATATTAAGAAAATTTTTTTGTAACATTTATATTGACAGTCCTGGCAGGCAAACCAATTACTTTTTAGATTTAATTAGCAATGCTGGGAAAAATGTTTTTTTGGAGTTTGTGTACATTATCTAAAAGGCATATGCAGTCAAAGCACAAAATGTACAGTATATAACCTACAGCCTGCAGGTCACAGTGGCTGTGCAATATTGTAAACTCCCTTTAAATGTTGGTGGCGTTTGTCCACCCACGTCGGCTAATAAGAAGCGCCATGAGAGCGGTCATGGGAGAAGACAAAACGACTACAGGGAAAGTGTGTAAAGCCAAAAATGAATCCCCTTCCCCCTTGCTATTTTCCTTCAGTTTTCTGATGTGTGACTCAGTGAAGGAAACAACAACTCGAGCCTCTTTTTACACAAGGGTTTGTTATTCAGCAAATGCCAATGAAAATTTCATGCAGGGCTTGAGGCGGTCTGGAGAGATTGTTATGCAAAAACAGCAGTCGCTGCGGCACGTCAGTGTTTCTTCTCATTTCTATTGCCTGTACAGGATTTTGACTGAAAATAGCAATTATTTGATGGATTTATAAGTCACTATCATGACTATTATATCGTGTCATTTCTGTGTTTACATGTGCAAACCGAATGAATTACAGACTGAACAAAGTGTGTCAGTTTTTGCACTGATTTTGTCTTCAACACATCACAATATCCAGTATATTTGGAGCAGATGTTCCTAAATTTAATCTCATGATAACAAGACAGATACCATATGGATGTTTGCTTCAACCAGGAATGGACAATATAGGTAAAACTTTTCAGCTGCTACAGCTAATTTGTGGAAAAACAGTCCAAACTAGACACAGTATGTCAGTTTTTGCACTGAAATTTTGTCTTAAATAAATTGCAATATCCAGTATACACTGCCGTTCAAAAGTTTGGGATCAGTAACATTTTGAAAAACTCAAGGCTGCATTTATTTGATAAAAATACAGGAAAAAAAACAGTAATATTGTGGAATATTATTACCATTTAAAATAATGGTTTTCTATGTGAATATATATTCAAATGTAATTTATTTCTATGATCAAAGCTGAATTTTCAGCATCATCACTCCAGTGTTCAGTGTCAAATGATCCTTCAGAAATCATTCCTAATACGATGATTTGCTATTCAAGAAACATTTCTGATTATTATCAATGTTAGAAGCAGTTGTGCTGCTTAATTTATTTATTTTTGGAACCTGTGATACTTTTTTCTGGATTCTTTGATGAATTATATGTTAAAAAGAACAGAATTTATTTAAAGTGAATAAAAATAAAATAAGTGGTAAATAAAATAAAAAAATACTTATAAAAAATACTTATAAAATAATCATAATATAGATTTTTATAATATATATGTTTTTAATTTTATTCATCAAGGACAATTTTTTTACAAATAAAATATAAAACCCTTTTTTTTTTTTAAATCAGCTACATTTCTCATTTTAATTCAGTTAAACTTGATGTACTAAAATAACTGAAACTAAAATTAAAAATTTAAATAAAAAATATATATATAGACGTAAAAATACTAAAAATGACAAAAACACTAAATTTTAACTGAAATTAAAATGAAAATGGAAAATATCAAAATTAAAACCAAAACAAAATGTTAATGTTATCTCAAAGACACTAAAATAACAGGTAAGGACTTTGTTACAAAAGATTTATATTTCAAATAAATGTTGCTTTTTGTTGTTTGTTTGTTTTTGTTAAACTTTCTGTTCATCAAATAATCCTGAAAAATAAAATATATCACGGTTTTTACAAAAATATTGTGCAGCACAACTGTTTTCACCATAGATAATAATAATAAATATTGAGCAGCAAATCAGTATATTAGAATGATTTCTGAAGACTGGAGTAATGATGCTGAAAATTCAACTTTGATCACAGAAATAAATTACATTTTAACATATATTCACATGAAAACAGCTATTTTAAACTATAATAATGTTTCACTGTTTTCCCCCCATATTTTTGATCACATTAATGCAACCCTGATGAGCAGAAAAGACTTACCGGTATTTAAAAAACATTAAAAATCTTACTGATCCCAAACTACAGCAGTATATATGAAGCAGTTGTTCCTATATTATATATAATTATTAATAACTATAATAATATATAATAGTATAATTATATATTATATATATGTTTCTATCTTCCTGCATTTTTTGCCTCTTTATGATGAATCGTTTATTGTATTCCTCAATTGTAAATCGCTTTGGATAAAAGCATCTGCTAAATGAATAAATGTAAATGTATTTAATCTCATAATAACAGACAGATACTTTAAGGATGTTTGCTTCAACCAGGAATGGACAATATAGGTAAAACATTTCAGCTGCTACAGCTAATTTGTGAGAAAAAGTCCAAACTAGACACAATGACAAGATCTCCAATAATTCAGTTCTGCTCTCATATTAAAAACCCCTGTCAAGTGCTTTGAGAGCTTGTTTTGACAGCATCTACACAGAAAACACCAGAGCAGCTTGTCAAATATTGAAGTGGACCGTCTCAATTAAAGTCCAGAAGCGAAGCGGCATCTCAGGCTTCATTCACACTGAAAGTCAATTCTGATTTCTTCCAATTTTTGTTTGCATGTTCACGTGACCTTTTAAATATGGTCGTTTTCATTCTAGCATGAACAATAATGTTGCTCTTTGTGCTGAACCCCGAGGCTGTCTGTATTTTTTCTGAGGCTCTGAGAGCCTGAGGCGATGCTTCACTACGCTTTCTGTTGTAAAGTGTTTCAAATATTGAGTGTTTGTGGTCCTAGAGTCGTCTCTCCGTGTTAAATGACTTTCATCTTCATGCCAAAGGCGAAATTAATTTTTAAGTTGAGTTGCCATAAATATCAAATTAATTTTAACCTGACTGTTCACACTGAAGTCAATTTTCACTCAGAAACAGAAGTGCCATAAGTTCAGAACAATGAAGGCCTACGATCAATCACTTATAAGAACAAAACAAGTTGATAAAAAGATTGAATCAAGATATTTTTTCAAAGCTGTAAATAAAGCAAAGATTATTGGAAGTACATTTTAAGAAAATAATACTATTTCAGTCTTTCTGCTTGCTTTTTCACTGCAATTATTTGTGAAATTTACATGCAATTTTTGAAAAAAAATGATTTAAAGTAATTTTTAGCGTGTATTAATATTTTCAATTACCTTTTATTTGATATTTTCAGTAGGTTTTAATCATTTTTCTTATATGCTTAGTATTGTCGTTTTGTATTAGCTCCCTCCCCAAAACATTTATATTTAACTTTAATTCATTTTTATTTCATTTTCAGTAATTTTAGCAGTCCAGCTTTAAAAAAATCAGTTAGTTGCTAAGTCAACATTTCTCATTTTTAAGTGTGATACTCATTTATTTATGCATTTTGCATACATTTTTAAATGTATTTACTTTGTTTGCATGATGACATTATTTGCTTGCACATTTTTATGAAAACTTCAAAAAAAAAAAAAACAATGTGGAAAAAATTATATTATTTAAACTGTAGGCCTCGTTGATTTGAGCTTATGCACCTAAGGTTTTGAGTGAAAAAGCATTATTTGTGTATAATTTAGGCAACATTCACTAAAAAACTGATATGCATAAGCTCAGATTAATGAGGCCTATAACCAATCAGTCACAAAAATAAATATAAAACATGTTAATTGAAAGAAAACAAGTTGATAAAAAGAAAAGAATTGAATTGTTGTTAAACCCGTGTGAGTAAAGTTGGTAAGTTTTATTCCAATTTGATAACAATAACTAGCATTTGTGGGGGGAAATAAAATCATCTCTGTGTTAAAATTATTTGATCACAAGATGAAGGTTAAATAAAAATATTTTAAAAATTATTAAAAAATAAAGGTAATATTTATTGAAGTAATAAAAACTTGCAACTGGTCCTTAAAACTAGTTTCGCTTTTTTCTTTTTATCAAATTTTCTTTTTATTAAAATTTAGTTTTTAATGTATTAATTTTCATTAATGTGTTTTTGTGAGAATCAGATTGAACAGCAAAATGTGATTGTTTTATACCGACCTGATCTAAACCAGATCTGTATTTTGAATTTTCAGTCTGAGTTTCCAGATCTAATTTCCAGTCATTATTTTGTAATTTAGGCCACAGTGTACCTGTAACATCACAGCAGTGTCTCCAGCGTTTACGCTCAAATGTGAGTGTAAATGAGCAAACAACAGATCTGTGTCACACGTGAAGCAGAAAAACCTGTTTTAGCCCGCATTTAAATTCAGTGTGAACGTGACTGCCATTGCTTGCACCAACTTGAAAGTTAGTTTAGTTTAGTTTGCAAGTATGAGTCTGATATTGTATTTCTATGTCTTGGTCAGGAAAACCTTGAGGTTTAGTATCTGACCTGCATCTCATTTGCTGGCATTGACGCAGACGTTTTCAATATCTGTTTTTCACTCCCACACTCTTAGAAGAGATTGAACCTTTAGAGTTCAAAAAAGAACTTTAAAGTGCAAATACGAACTTCTAGCTGTTAAAAAGGTTCAAAGTTGAACTTAAAGGTTCTATAATGATCCACTGGTTATTTGGCAGTTATTTTTAGAACCTTTGTTGTGGTAAAAGGTTCATATTGGAACCTATAGCATATTTTAAGGTTCTTTCATGAAGATGCAGTGTAAAGACTAGACTGAGTACAGTTAGAACACCATTTGCTTGTTACATTGGTAAATTACTAATTCACATACTCAGTATTAATGAATTATTCAGTTACTAACTGTGATATCAGATGCAGTTGTGGACAGTTTAATCAAAATGTTTAGGCCTTGAGTTGATTCAATGTTTCGTCTGTACCCATGCCCACCTCACATACAGAGATGTAAACAGGTCAGTTGTCTCCTAAAAGTGAGGAGTTTGCGTCTCTAAATTGCACAATAACCTTTAGTGCACCCTGTTGTTGTCAATTTTTAGAACACAAATTAAAAATCACAAAGTTAAGTTTTATGTTCATAAATGAACAAGAATCTATTCTGTGTTAAATTGAGAGGGTGAAGTGAAATTCTTACTTCTAAAAATAGACTTTGTTCAATAGGCTATCTTAATATTTTACAGTCGTACATCCTTTAAATTTTCCCCACACCACATTCAACCTTCAAATCTCAGATAGCCCACTAATTCAGCTCAGAACATAAGTGACAAAAGCGAATTAAACACCTTTTAGACAGGTTGGGCAGGGCCGTTTCTAGCCATTTTGACACCCTATTAGCACCTACTTCCACACCCAAACAAGATAATTAATATTACATACAAAATAACATAAAACTGATTATGTAAACACTCAAATCTTAAATAACAACATTGATACATTTACAAATTATATTTGTAGGCCTATAGGCTATAGGTATATATATATATATATATATATATATATATATAATTTATTTTTCAGACATCAGTTTCTTGTCAAATTTAAATTGGTTGTCATAGTAACGACACTAATTTGTGGAAATTCAGCACATTGTGAGTTCCTCAAATCTGAACGCATTAGGCCTATTTGTAAATTGACTGTTAAGATAAAACATTTTGCACAGTTTGTTATCTGTGATACCATTAGCCACTGGATGCCTGATACATGTTTAGATATTATCAATGGCTACTTTTTGATTTTATCTGTTTTTTTGTTCAATTGTTTTGTTGTTATTGCATTATTATTTCAGTCAAACCTATAAAACCTTTTGTTACCCCAAACTACATAGGCCTATAAAAGCCTGATCAGTGACATAAAAGTAATCGGAATGCAGCTAGTAATTCTTTTATTGCTCGTTGACGCGTGAACTTCCCCTTTAAATAACGCGACGCTCTGCCCTCTATATGACGCTGTTCCCTTTAAGAGCTGTTGGAAGCGAATTAATGATTTTATTTTTTTTCTGGAAGAGAATTTTTTCAGCATTTCGACACTTCCGTCAGGATGCGTTAAATTTGACAAAGCGGTTTATTAAAATATGTATTGATCTTAATTGTATTGATTTTAATTGGCTGTAAAAGTTTTATATGTAAATATTACACGACACACTGAACCTTTAACAATGCATTGGCGCAAAAACGCACACCTTTTAGACCAGTTTCACATGAAACATGATTTCTCGACTGCCACAAATACTGCCTAAACAAAATACTGACTTCACTTTTTATGTAGCCTACCGATATTTTAAATTGGCCTTTGAACTTGCACAGCAAAAAAAAAAAAAAAGCCTTACCTTGCCAAAACACGGACAGAACCCATTGATCTAATGGCATTGTTGAGGGATCCAAATCCAAATGCAAACTTTGCATGCAACAATCAGAGGCAGCATTGACAGCGCTCTGATCCAATAGCATACAGGCATCGTCAGAATGACAGTCCTCTAGCCCAATGATGTTGGGGGATCCAGTGGGGGGCGGCAATCATATTTCAGTGTTCTTGCCACTCTTGATCACAACCCTGTTAAAATATAGCTGCAGTACGATCGCTTGGTCACGTGCCGCTGCTTAAATCATGAAGAACTGAACCTGGACGACAGCAGGGCGCTATTATCATCAATTCTCAAAAGAGACACCGTTGTCCCTTTCAAGGTAGTATGTTGAATTAAAATAATACGGTTTGTATATACTTTATAACTCTAACTTTATAACTATAATTTTATGACTCCTATTGTTTTAACAGAAACTGAAATTGATGGAGACACTTTAATGAACCTTCTTAAAAACCTTAAATATTCCCAAAAATGAAGGATTAAGTTAAATTCATAAGATTACAAGACCACAATAAAATAAAAATATGTAGGCACTGGGCACCTTTACTAATTATTATTAACTAGCCTATTATAGCCTAATTATTTAATGGGAAGAACTTAGTGACTTTAACATTTTCTCAAATTTATGCATTTGGTTGTTATTACAAAGCAACTTTCATTGCATTCACATTTTTAATGGGATGCTCAGTTAGGTGTGATGGTCAGGTCAGGTGTCCACATGTTTAGCCGAACTATATTGTGATCTTTGCAAATCATTGAGCTGTTTTATACTAACATGCACCTTTCTGCAAACTTTTTTATTTGATATTTCACCTGGATCAATCTCAAGACAACATATTGTAGAAATAACATTTTTAAAAAAGACTTGAGACCAGAGATTTTTTCTTTGACAGGACAAAGCAAACAAGATCAAACATAATTCAAGGTCTGTTTGATTAGATGTGCGCATATATATGGTAATTTCCACATTGCAGTAAGTTTATAATTTTAGAGAATGATGAAGGTAAAAATGTTTTTCTCTATTTTCAGGTATGCAACAGGTATATTCAGCCCTTGTTACCAAATACCAGTTCTTGAGAGAAAAGACTGGCAGAGGATGTGCTTAAAAACAAATTTAAAAAAAAGAAAGATCACCTTTGATTAATGTTGAAGAAATAAATGAAATTTGTTGCAGGTTCAGCAAAGTAAGAGTAAGAAAGCAGATAATTTTACCAGGAGTCCATCAAAAATATGGCAACCATTGTAGAGGTACACTGTAAAAAATGACTGTGATTTTAACAGTAAAAAACTGTGAAAAAGCTACGGTAAAAAACCTGTTAAATGGTTAACGGTAAGTTCCCCTAATATATACTGTAAAAAAACTGTAATAGACATTTCAGACAATTTTACGGTGAAATACCGCTTTTGGAAGTGAAAAAGAATGTAAAATTTACAGGGAAAAACCGTAAATTGATGTTCCCAGAATTCCCTGCATTGCATTTCAAATTTTGTTTGAATTTGATGTTTTTTCTTTGAAATAACTAGGTTTCATCTTCGTTTTTTCTTACCAGTTATGTTTATTATGGTTGTATGTTACATCTAATGTTGTTAAATTAATGTTTATTGCATATTTCAGTTTAATGAGTCTCACCATGATGGTGTTTAGTGCTTGTGTGAACGACACTGTGCACCTTCTATATATGTTATTATTTAAAAGCTGCTTGTGATGGGCTTTGGTTCATCATGTGACTCTCATCACGGCCTGCATTTGGCGGTTATCAGTGTAATACAAAGGTACAAAACAGATATCGGTACTTCAATAGGTTGGTATATTAACATTATATCAGTTGATGAAATTACGGTATTTAACTGTAAATTTATGTCAAAAACGTAAAACCTAAAACGTTGCTACTGTATATTTTACGGTAGAATTCCGGCAACCACAGCTGCCGTTTTTTTAGCGTAAATTTTACGGAATTTTTTTTTACATTGTAGGTTTTCTAAAATAAAGTGACACTTCAATACTTACATTTCTTTTACCCTGTGAGATTTTTTTTTTTTTTATCATTTATTCATTTGTTTATTTATTCTGTAGATCTATCTGGCCAAGATTTGTATCAGTAGGGGTAAGTGACACAGAGTCTGGTGGCACAAACAGTGATCAACGATCAAAGAAGAGCAGTTGGGGTAGATACTGTTACTGAGTTGGATGAAGAAAAACAAATCTGCGTTGATTTGGCACACAAAGGTAATAAATAACTGATTTGCATGAACAGTAATGCTAAGAATCACAATGATCAGAGACACAGTGTGCCATATTCAATTTAACAAATTTTAAATGAAAGGTCTCAGTGGTTGCTGCTGTCCTGCTGTTTCCGCTTCTATTAAAGGAGAGGCTGAGATCTCTCTATGTCATCAGTGAGGTGAGTGCATTTGTATCCATAATATTTAAAACTATCATTTTTTCTTTTTCAACCCCTTCTCCTGGTTATGATTTCTTCTAAACATTTGTTTATGGGGTTATTCAACAGCAGCAAGAATGAATAAAGGGAATATTCAAACAAAAATGTAAATTCTGTCATCATGTTCTCACCTTTATGTTGTTTCAAACTTGTATGACTTTCTTTTGTTCTGTGAAAGAAATAATTTTCAAGAATGTCACTGAAAATCATGTTGTTTTGGACCCCAGTGATTTTCATCATATGGACATTCTTTAATATTCTTAATATCTTATTTTGTGTTCTGCAGAAGAAAAACGTTATACAGGTTTGGAACAACATCAGGGCGACAAAATATCCCTTTAATGGGGTCATATACTTTTGATTACAATTTGTTATATTTATAATTCAGTTTTTCTCACTGATGTGAGTAAGGGATTCTTGCAACCAAAACACTCATAATTTAGTTTTTAATGACCACTTGCCACCCTCTCTATTATCTTTATTATATTAATAATGTAGTTTACACTGCCTCATCTTTCTTTTCAAAGCCTCTGTTACATTGTGACAGGTTCAAAAAAAAGTCAAAGATTTATTACTGACTCTTAATGAAAATAAATAAATAAATTTCACTTTAACTACTAAATATTGTTTTGTTTTTTCATTATTTTCTCCTTGTTTAGGAACCACATACACCCAACCCTGTGCTGTTTATAAAGGGACGTGCCTTGTATGCAGAGTCTCTTTCAGAAGTAATGATGGAAGGTCTGTGAAGTTGACGATGTGAACACAGCTCTACACTTCATCTTCAACACTGAATATGCTTCAAAGTTGAGAGACACCCTGACATTCATTGAAAACAATGGGAAGTTTTTTTGATTAAATGAATGTATATGTATATAAATGCATGATGTCGATTGTTGTTTATTTATTTATTTATTTATGTGTTCAAAAAGGAACCGATGAGGGTCATTAATGCACCTTTAAGTGAAGGTTCCAATTAGAACCTTTTCAAAAAGTTTCAAAAATGAACCATTAAGGTTCCTCCACAGTTGCAATCTCCAGGAACCTCAAAAGGTTCATTTTGGAACCTTTTCTTCTAAGAGTGACGTACACTGGCTTGAATGCCGTTTTTAACATTTCTTTCAAGGCATTGATGTTCTCTGGCTGTACTGCGTGATTCTCTCACTTAAGGACGTGCGTCAGTGTTTCAATAAGGAACGTGACATTTATATATCATCCATTTTTCATCTGCCATTCTGTACATCCTTCAGCTAGTCGTGTGTGTGATCCGCACGCTCCCTTCGGTATCGCTCTTCTTCAGTGTTTTCTGATGGATGTGAAACACGGACTGTAACCAGAGCAAGAAACGGCTGCAGATTTTACATCTGAAGAATTATATCAAATATACAAGAAATGTCTGGCAGACAGATATATTCTTCAGAGACAGTGTTAAATTATGTATATTCATACACTGTATGTGTATTGTAGGAACAGTTCATGCAAAAGTTACATTTATTCATAATTTACTCAATGTTATTTATTACACTGTAAAAAAGTTGTTTTGTTTTGTTTTGTTTTTTGAAGTTGTAAATAAAAAGATACAAAAGAAAATGCTATTTCGGATTTTCTGCTTAAAAATTTTATTCAATGTGTTTCTGGCTGTTTGTTTGTAATTATTTGTGAAACTTACTAGCAATTTCTGAATTTTGCTAATTATTTCAAGGTTTTTGTATAGTATTAGTTTTTGAACCAAATTTTATTTTTATATTTTAGGTTTTGATTTTTAATTTAGTTTAGGTTTTAATATTTTTTGTCTTTTTCCCCAAAAATATTTAGCTGTATATTTTTATTTAATTTTTTTATTTAGTTCAACTTTTTCTTAGGTTTTTCATGTAATATTTATTTTATTAAAGCTTTATTTCATTTAATTATAAATTAATATAAAAATGTAATGGTAAAATTGTATTTATTCGTTGAATGATAAAATTAAATAAAATTCTTCAATATTTCCCCTTTTGTGTTCCACTAAAAACAAATATGAGCATATTTCTCAGTGTTTATGTATTAACGTTTTCAATTAGCTGTTATTTTAAGATTTTATTTTAATTTAGGCTTTTATCATTTTTATTAGTTTTTTGTTAGTTGCCAAGGCAAGATTTTAAATGTTTTTAAAGTTTGCTTTTCATCTAATATTTATATTTTATTATTCAGCATTATTTAATTTTTTTTTTTAATTATTCAATATTAACTCTTTCATGTTCGACTAAAAATAAATATCAGCATATTTTTCAGTGTTTTGTATGTACTAATATTTTAAATGAGCTTATTCTTTGTTATATATTAATTTTAATTTAGCTTAAGTTGTAATATTTTTGTCTTAGGGGCTTTCATCATTTTTATTAGTTTTTCCCACTAAATATTTCTATTTAGCTTTTTTTTTTTTTTCCCCAGCTTTTAGTAGGCCTACTTCATTATTTAAATAGTTCAATTTAATCTTTCTTTTTTTTTCATTTAGTTGCCAAGGCAAGATTTTTCTTTTTCAGTTTCTTCATTTTTTAAGTTGATGTTTTTTCATCTAATATTTTATTAGTGCTTTATTTCAATTAATCAAAAAATTTCTTTCTTTCTTAAATTAAAAAAAAAAATTAGATAGAAGCCTTAGTTTTTCATATTTTTCCTAATAAATAAATGAATTCTAGATGTATAAATGGACAAATGAACAAATGAAAGTAGGAGTTCATCCTTCTGAGCTCACAATCAGTTCAAGAAAAGCGTTCTAGTTTTGCTCATTAGCAGAACATTCTGTGCTCAGTGGATGAACAGTTTCTCCTCATTAAAACCATACCTCTGGCTTTACCCAGTATAGAGTTAATGCAGCTTCAGGCCACTTTATCAGTCATGTGGACAGAAAAGGTGAAGCAGAATGTTATTTCTTGGCCTTGTTCAGCAGCTTTATTACCATAATAATGTGATGCATCTACCTGTTAACTATAACAGATTAACAGCGGTTAATGTGTTTGCTGTGAACGGCGCTATCTGAGTTTGTCCTGAAGTGCTCTTTATTAAAAGTTCAGTTGCTTTAATCTTGCGTTTCATCTTAAATTGATGCACATAAATGCGCATAAACACTCTGAAATTGAGATTTACTCCTGAACTA
Source organism: Onychostoma macrolepis (assembly GCF_012432095.1). Classification (NCBI taxonomy): domain Eukaryota; kingdom Metazoa; phylum Chordata; class Actinopteri; order Cypriniformes; family Cyprinidae; genus Onychostoma; species Onychostoma macrolepis. Next base: position 2,447,290 of record NC_081163.1, read on the forward strand.
TATCTGAAGATAAAGAGATTTTAATGAAAAGTATATTGAAAAACATTCAGATAACTAATAAAACTGTAATTTTAAGCCTAAATCTGTAGATGAAACTGGGCTAGTTTTCACACTTCCGTTAATATTTCTCAGGGTGGGTTTATTTTTCATAGTTCATTTCTTTATCTTGGTTGTAAAAGCGTTATTGAACATTTCCACCAATATTTACCAGGAAAAATTATACAGTTCATTCAACACACATTGAAAATATAGCGGGGCATGTTGTCACAATGCCATTAAACAGTCTGTTATTGATCAGAACAATTAAAACAGTAAAGTCAAGTCACATTTAATACAATGCTATATAAAGATTGTTTTATAGCAGCTTCAGAATAATAAACAGGGTTGAAAAAAACAAACAAAAAAACAGCATTAATGTTGTAAAATGCATCAATTATGAAACAAGTTCAATTTGTGAAGACAATATTTCATTTCAGTTCAAATTTTGTTCTCATTTGATAGTGTCAAAGCAGTTAAATCAATAATATTACTGAAAATAATGGTATTTTAAGCCCCAACAGAGTAAGATGAAGGTGACAGTGGCAAAAATGATAATTATTATTACTACATGTAAAAAAATATATACAAAAATATAATACTGAAATTTCAATTTGGAAGACAGAATTCACATTATTTTAATTTATGGCAGATAAAAAAACCATTGTTCAAACTGTATACCCTTTTTAAAGTTTATTTTTAGAGGTTTTAAATAAAACAAATAAAACATTAAATTAAAATTAAATAAAAAAAATTATTGGGGTATTTTTTCACAAGAAAATTCTATTTCAACCATTCTACTTCAGAATTTCTCATTTAATTCAATGCTATTTGCTATTTCTTTGTAATTATTTGTGAAATTTCATTTCTAAGTGATTGTTTACTAAGTGTATTTTTAGTGTATAGTATGTTTTATATTTTAATATTATTAATATATACATTTTTGCTTTAATTAATTAATTTGTTTTGGGGTTTTTTGTTTCCGTTTGTTCCTCCCAAATATTTACCTATATTTTTATTTTGTTTTAGTAATTTCAGTAGTTGAAATTTAACTGTTTTTGTAAGTTTTGTTAATTTTGTTTTTCATCTAACATTTTATTTTAGTAAAGCTTTATTTCAATTAATGAAAAATGTTTAAATTCTTCAGCATTTCCACTTTTGTGTTCCACAAAGCAGTTTCTGATTGAAAACTGTTTGTAAATTCTACTAATTCTTCTCAGTTGCATTCCAGACCTCACAGTTACTGAGATCAAACCCGTGTGACAACTTCCCAGTGTGACAACTAGCCCCGGTCTCCCCTGTTCTGTGATGACTCACTTACTTAACACAAATCCCTCGGAGTCCACGTCTAATTTTAAAAGGGTTTTGAGAAACCCGCCCACCTTTTTCCCTTTGCCAGGCTGGAAGCAACTCTTTGGCAGATTGCGAGTGTTAAAGTGGCTGAGCCGCGTAAGATCTGAGCGTCGTTCAGCGCTGGAAATGAGGCCAGATCTGGATTATATAAGCCTGAGGAGGCATGGCAGACTGAGGGGAGAGGACTCATATGACTGCGAGCTCACTGGAGGGGAAACAACTCAAATCTGCTCTTTTTTTAAGTCAGCATCACTCCCTGATTACTTTCTAGAAGAGTGGGCATTCCTGTTCCCCATATCAGCCGACTGTCACTCACCAGCAAATGGAAAACACGTGTAGCGTTTAGCTGACCCTATAGTTCCCATACAGGTTATGCTGTTCGTCAGCATTGCTGTACTGTACGCACGTAAATGAGTCTGTGTGCATAAATGATTTACTCAGCGTGCATCTTGCCTCCAGGACTCGAGCCGCTTCGTTTTGGAAATAGCAGCATCTTCAACCCACATCCAGCCTGGAATAAAGTGCCCGGATTTTTGAAAGGGATATTTCCTAGTTTAGCAGTCAACATATAACAGATATCTCACTTGTTATCTATGCATCAAAAAATGTGCACAAAGAAAGATCTATAATGTGAGATAAATTGAATGTTTTCAGGGTTTCTCAGAAGCAGAAGTTGTCATAGTTGGGTGAACGGAAACTTAAATATGTTTTTACATTCTCATTTGCCCCAGTAGCAAAAGAAAAATTCATTATATGATTCTATGACTTTCCAAAGGAGAGATATTGATTACGCTGGTCAAAAGAGGTAAGAAAACACAAAGTACCCTGATTAAAAATAAAATAAAATAAAAATTGATGTAGAAACAATTTTCACTCAGTAATTGCTAGTAAATTTCACAAATAATTACAATTACAAAGTAACACACTGAATTAAAAATGAAATTTTGAAATAGAAAAAAATTGTTTTGTTTTTTGCTTTTTGTAAAAAGCACTTCAATAATAGGCCTATTTGTTTTATTTACTAAAGTTGTATTTATTTAAATTATTTTACTGTGTATAGTAAATGTACATTCAAAAACAAAAAATCTACTAGATTTACAATGTCAATAACCATAGAAACGCATCTTCATAGTCTGTAAAAAGGGTCAATATTTAACATTTATTTGTTTTTATTAATTTATTTATAGGTCTTCAACCCTGCTCCTGGGGACCCACTGTCCTGCAAAGTTTGCTTCAGAACACCTGCATGTGTTTTCAAGTGACCCCGAAGAGCTTGATTAGTTGTGTGTAATTATTGGAGCAAAACTCTCCAGGAGCATTGAAGACCTCTGGTATACAGTATTTGTTTTTCAAATGTTAGTTTATGTTTATGCTTTTGAAAGTATTATTATCATTATTACTGTTGTTTTTGTTGTTGAAATTGTTTAAAGTGTTATTGTTCAACTGATTTTTATTTTATTTTATTTTTATTGGGGTGTACTTTCAGTTTTGCGGCAGTCTTGCCTAATGGATAGAGAGACTTGAGAGTCGGTCGTGGGTTCGAGTCTCGAGTCCGGCAGGGATTGTAGATGGGGGGACCGGGGGAGTGAATGTCCAGCACTCTCTCCACCCTCAATACCACGACTGAGGTGAGGCCCTTGAGCAAGGCACCGAACCCCCAGCTGCTCCTCGGGCGCCGCAGCATTGGCTGTCCACTGCTCCGGGTGTGTGTTCACGGTGTGTGTGTGCACTTGGATGGGTTAAATGCAGAGCACAAATTCTGAGTATGGGTCACCATACTTGGCCACACGTCATGTCCTTTCCTTTTCCTTTCCCAAAATGCACTGGGGGTGGGGGATGGGGGTTCTAAGTTGTAAATAAAACAATGATTACTGGAGTATGTTTTACAAGAACACTGTTTATCGATTATTCCTTGTTTAACTCTTTGCCATTAACTGTGAAATTTACTAGCCATTTCTGAGGTAGAAAATTGTTTCTACATCTTTTTTCAGTAGGGAATTAACTGCGTTACTGTGTTGTGACGACTGAAATTTCCGGAACGTTAAAATTGTGCAAAACAATTCAGACCCTGTTATACGATACATACAAACAGTATTACTTTGATTTAACATAAATAGTTAGTATGTGACTACCTTTTGGGTTAAAAATGATCCGAAATCAATATTTGAGCAAGTACATAACCAGCCAGTGTTCAAAACTATCGCCTTACTTTAGCCCGATTCACAACGTTTAGCTTATAATATTGTTTTCTAATGTGAGTGGTACGGGTAGGTTTTCGCAGTAAATTCGAGCATGGCACTGCATCATTACATTTGACATTTACATTTAGTCATTTTGCAGACGCTTTTATCCAAAGCGACTTACAATTTGGGAATACATAAAGCGATTCATCTTGAAGAGGCAATCCGACAAACGAAGTGCTTGTAACACCAAGTCTCAGGCATTGTTTAAATAAGTACAAGCTAGCAAGTGAAGGAATAAATAAAGAGAAAGAGTTTTTTTTTTTTTTTTTTTATGTGTAGGGTGAAGTCAAGTAGTGTCGAAAGAGATGAGTTTTCAGCTGTTGCTTGAAGATTGACAGGGATCCAGCACTCCGAATATGGGTGGGAAGATCATTCCAGCAGCCAGGAATGGTGAACGAGAATGTTCTGGAGAGTGATTTTGAGCCTCTTTGTGATGGTCCCACGAGGCATCGCTCACTAGCAGATCTCAGACTTCTGGAGGTGATGTAGATTCTTAATAGTGAGTGCATGTAGGCGGGCGCTGAGCCTGTGGTTGTTCTATAAGCAAGCATCAGTGTCTTGAACTTGATGTGAGCTGCGATTGGTAGCCAATGCAATGAGATAAAGAGAGGTGTAACATGGTCTCTTTTGGGTTCCTTGAAGACCAGTCGTGCCGCCGCATTCTGAATCATTTGTAGAGGTTTGATTGTGCTTGATGGAAGTCCAGCCAGAAGAGCATTGCAGTAGTCCAGCCTAGAAATGACAAGGGCCTGGACAAGAAGTTGTGCAGCATGCTCTGTCAGAAAGGGCCTGATCTTTCTGATGTTGTGTAGTGCAAACCTGCAAGATCGAGCAGTCTTTGCAATGTGGTCTTTGAAGGTCAGCTGGTCATCAAAGATTACACCAAGATTTCTGACCGAAGTTGATGGGATAATTGTTTATGAACCTAACTGGATCGTGATGTCATGCTGTAGAGTTGGAGCGGCGGGAAAGACAAGAAGCTCAGTCTTTGCCAGGTTGAGCTGAAGGTGATGTTCTTTCATGAGATCCTTGCAGCTACCGTTGGATCATCTGGTTTAAAGGAGAGATAGAGCTGTGTGTCATCAGCATAGCAGTGGTAGGAGAATCCATGTGCCTGTATGATGGGACCCAGTGATGTAGTGTATGTGGAGAAGAGGAGGGGTCCAAGAACCGATCCCTGAGGAACCCCAGTGACCAGTGTATGTGCTTTGGATACCTCTCCTCCCCAGGCCACCCTGAAAGACCTACCAGTGAGATAGGATTCAAACCAGCGAAGTGGAATTCCACGTCACGTCTGTAAACATAAAGAAGTTGTCCCGGCTGCTAGGCTATCGCATGTGAGGATCCTGCAGGTGGTGCATCGTTTATATCCTTTTCTCACAGCAGCTGGAATAATTAAATGTATCATTTTAATGGCGGATTGTAATCCAGAAAGGATTATATGTGTTTATGAAACACATGTGAATGAAATTAAATTATATTCCAGTTTTAAATGTGCTTCTGATTACAGATAGCCTGGGATTACACAAGATTTATATTTTAAAGAAAACCAGTTCGAAGGAAGCGTAGTTTGCTTTTTGGGTAAAAATAATTTCTTAATATGAAATTCGAATGGTATGACAATTAGATATTAAACTGTACAGAAATTGAAATCTACTCGCTAATACACACTATACTCATAATCACGCAATGCTGATGTTGTTAACATTAATAATTTGAGAATTAAGTATAACAATAATAATACTTTGCACGGTTTGATGTGATATGAGCTAAACGTTCTTTAGATTTAATCACCACTGGTTGCGCGATTTATGGTAATGCTTTTTTCCTCAGTTGGTCAGAACAAACGTGGCAGACTTGTTACTTACTTGTTCAGATGGCAATATACAGTGAAAATTCTTATTTGGGTCACATATTCCAAGACACAGGCTAGAATCTGTGATTGCGAAGTACAGTAAACATCCACACCGGTGCGGTGACTGACTGCCACACATTCACCTCAAAACATTAGATTCATCTGCGCTGAAGCCGTGCCGGAGCACATCCCACGCAGGGAAGATAATTCCACACACAGCTGCAATTCCAGGTTTTTAAACAGAGATGGCGACAAAGAGTTATGTACTACAGCTTTAAAATAGCAATGCGTGACCAAGTGATTATATAGTTTGCGGCGCCCTCTGCTGGTAAAAATAATATATACACATTGCTCTGGTACCTAATGCTTGTGCACAAAGTAATTTTTAAATAATTCAGAAGTCGTCTATCTCAGTCCCTGATAATAATGCACGGCTAAACTATAACAACACGTTTGCTTAATGAAACTACAGCATGCACTGAGGATGTCAGTCCGCATTATGTTGGACATTTTGGAGTTTATTTTGCAGTAGCTGCAAGCAGCGGGCGCTTGCTGTTCTGACATTTACATCAGCCCGGGCTCGTACTGCTGATGTGTGCCAGTATGGGGGCGAAATAAATGCTTTAATCATTTTCTCTCTCGTTTTTTAAACTTGTAGTGTATGGCCGTTCAAACAGACGCACACAGTCTTGCGTTAAAAACAGCAGCATGGAATGAAATGGTTTTGAACAGAAGGTGCATTAACTCACGCACACAGCTGTAAACATTCAAAATGCTTAAGATGTTTATTGCGAGCCCCGAGTCATCTGATTGATTCGTTGTCTTTTAAAACAGCATGTATTTGCTGTGCTAAAACTACTTTAAAAAAAGATGCGACGGATTTCTGACATTTTGCTAACGTCTTTACCAAACCCCGCCCAGCAAATACACATCAGCCTTTGTAATAACTGATTAGTTTTGTTAGTTTGCTCCTACTAGTAGATGTAACTATACCAGCTGGCTACAAAAACATCTTTCTCCATTGACGGCCATTTATGTGAAGTAACATTTTATACAGCGTTTGTTTTTTTAACGTAAGAGCAGGCGCGCCATTTGCAATTTGAATGTGCACGGCTTCCGGTTTCATCCGCTATCAGTTATTTAAGCATGCCATTATGGTTCTTTATTTTGAAAACTGGCATTTATTATCAGGTTATTGTCATTTACTATCATATTCATAAACACACTGATTTGTAGAGTTATTCTTCTAGCGGCTATGTATTGGAAGTCTCGCACAGAAACTAGCACCGCATTGCAAAATAAGGTGGATGCAATACAGATTTTTTCAAAGCAACTTCACATTAATAAATAGGAAGATGTTGAAAAAGTCACCATGAAACAAATTCAGTTTAAGATAGCCTAAAGCAGCTCTACAGAAGATAACTGTCATTATTCAGTTCGGTGTTGATTCAATTTAGTTATAACACTGTCAAAGTTCATCATTTATAAAACGACTTTCATTTAAGCCACGTAAATGCTCTTCTGAAAGTAGTTGTTTTCCGACAAAATATTTTCACTGTTTGAGATGATTAAATCTGAACTGTCATGCTTTTTTCTTTTTATGCTGTATTACTTTTAGTATTTCTTACTGCATTCTATTCAAAATATTTTCAAAGAGACATTTGTTTCACCTTTCAGCAATATATGACAAAAATAAATAAATCTTGTTTTTTCTTTACATTATCTTATCTGATCATTTGTTACCAACAAAAAAACATTGCTTTGTGTGCTTTTAAAGTAAATCTATAAAAACTCATAGAAATGTTCTATAAAACCCCTCATAAATTATTTATTTTGACCTCCTGAAGCGAATGATCAGCATTTTCTGAAGGTTAAGCATCTCATCAAACTCAAGGCTTCTTTCATTATTTGCCGAAAAAGAAAAATGACTTCATTTTTAAGTGTTCCAGGCCATATTTTGTACCCTATTCATGAAAAGTGCCTTATGAATAAAATATACTCTCTCCACCGCAGCAGCAACACCTTAAAAGAACTTTGTTATACTTGGATGATATTTCTAGTGTCTCTCACATTCATCTTCCAAGCATATACTAGTTAGAATGGAGATTGTGGTATAGAATATTTCTTTTAAAACTCCCATTTCTAGCTATTCCTCCCTAGCAGTGTCAGGCTGTTTCCAGGCTAGAATTACACAGCTTGACAGATTGAGGTTGAAAATGTCTCAGGTAAAGACGTGCTGTTCCACACATCCTTCATGACCTTGGGTAAAATACCGCACATCCCCCACCGATTAGAAGAGATTATAATCATTCTGAAAGCTCATGAGCGACACGTGAAGAGACCAGAATAACCCCAGACAGATCTTGTTCCATGAGTTTCATGGTAGAAACCAAACACTGTCTATCTACACTAGAACCTTCACCTCAACAAAGACCTATCTTGGTTTTTAAAAGACGTCTCTTCTGCACCAAGGCTGCATTTATTTCTATATGAAATATATTGTGAACTGTAATTTATTTCTATGATCAAATCTGAATTTTCAGCATCATTACTCGTCTTCAGACATGATCCTTCAGAAATCATTCTAATATGCTGATTTGCAGCTCAAGAAACATTTCTGATTATTATAAATGTTGAAAACAGTTGTGCTGCCCAATATTTTTGTGGAAACTGTGATACATTTTATTTTTCAGGATTCTTTGATGAATAGACAGTTCAAAAGAACAGAACTTATTTGAATTAGAATTCTTCTGTAACATTATAAATGTCTTTACTGTCACTTTTGATCAATTTAATGTATCCTTGCTGAATGAAAGTATTAATTTCTATTTTTTTTTTAAACGTAGCATTTTATTCAATATAATAAGACATATATGATGGAGATATGAAACTGTACAGCATATGTTCCAGGTGTTTTATTGGTGTTATTTTAGTATAAATGACATAGTAGTTTTCATTTATGTTTTGAATTCGTTTTTATTTTTATAATTCACTTTGTGAATTTAATTGTAGTTAAAAAATTTTTTTTAATTTTTTGTGCTTTTTATGTTTATATATTTTGTATAGCTTTGGCAACTAGTTGAACATTTATAGAATTTTAATTATACTATGTGTGTGTGTGTGTGTGTGTGTTTGTGTGTGTGTGTGTGTGTGTGTTTGTTTTAGTTAACAATTATAAACCTGGTCTTTCCTGTCACTTTTGATCATTTTATTTTCATTTTGGTCCTTGATGAATAAAAGTATTAATTTCTATATTTAAAAAAAACAACAACTTATGAATGGTAGTATATTTTACCAGCAATAAATAGGTGAAAAATTTTGTATTTTTCTTTCTTTACTTTGGAAATCTATTGGGCTCAAACTTGAGTTTACAGAGTGTAACTTGTTGGGACTCAGTGTAAGATGTTTCACCTCTATCACGTCTATAAAAGTGAAAGGGAAGGAAGTCAGAAACTCATTTAGTAGCAATATTCAGGCAGAGAGCCACACGCAGAACAATCTTTATATAACACATAATTACAGGCTTTACTTAAGCCTTGTTTCAGAGTAATTGACTTCAGTCTCAGTTCTTTCCTTCAATCACTGCGCTCTGTAATACTATTAGCACTTTGACATGTAATCGTCTCTCTCCTGCATTTAAATGAAGCTCCCTTCGCTGAACGTGACTCTAGCAGTTATCAGCTGATGGCAGCTGCGGTTGGATGTCCCATCAAGGACGTGTCCTTCCTCATTGGCGGGACTCGAGCGAGTCAAACCCTCTTTATGCACATGGAGGCTTTATTTATAATGGTGGAGGCGATGGAGGGGCTTCTCAGTGTAAATTTGGGTCATTCTGGGTCTTGGGTCTTCTTTTCCTGTGATTTATATCAGATAAATAATGTGTTTAAGTTAAATTAATGTGTAGTGAATGTAATTATGGCTTAAAAAACAAAACAGTAACAAGATTGACAGCTTGAACTGAACTGGTCTGAATAAGTAAGCTTGAACTGAATTGAAGTCATTTCATAATTGATGAACTTGAACTGAATTGAATCAACATTGACCTGAACTAATCAATAATAATGAACTTTGCATCTTTGACAGTTATTGAGCTAAACTGAATCAACATTGCACTGAAATGAATCACTACTGAACTGAACTTAATGATGACCTGAATTGAATCACTGATGAACTGAATTGAACTGAATAACGACAATACTGTCTTATGTAGACATTAGACATTAGAGCTATTTACAGGTCAAACTAAATTCATTTCATAATTGACAAACTTTGCAACATTGATACTGTTATTGTACTGAATTGAATCAACATTGAACTATATTAATTTAATGCTGAACTGAATCAAATCAATGTTGAATTTAATTTAATCAATGTTTAACTGAACTGAGCTGAATAATGACATTATTCTGTAAAGTAGAGCTGCTTGCTGAATTGAACTCGTTTCTCGTTTGCAACACTGACACTTAAACCAAAAATGAATCGATATTAAACTAAACTGAGCTGAATAATGGCACTATGGTCTTCCATAGAGAAGCTTGTAATGATTTTAAAGAGCACGTGTAGTGATGGATGAAACGGAGCAGAATCAGTTCAATCTTTGCGTCACAAAATGATTCAGTGTTTCGAAGCACTCGAATTGGATCGCAAATCACGAATCATTTGATTCAGATCGGGACTTCGGAGCGGTTTCGTGAATCTTTTGATTCAGATCGGAACTTCGGTGCGGGTTCGCGAATCATTTCGCAAATTGGACGATTTGCGATCCGTGTTACGAAGTCATGATCTGAAATGATGGTTAGCAAATCATTATTTAGGTGGGACTTCGGAGCGCGGATCACGAATCACTTGATTTAGATCGGAACTTAGGAGAGGAGCGAGTTCACAAATGTTTTGATTCAGATCAGGACTTCGGAGCACGTATCGCGAATATTTTTTTCTGATTTCTTTTTTTTTTTACTAGACAGTACAAAACAAACCATTAAGACATTTCTAAAAACAAAGAAAAAATTTGTGATCCGCGCTACGAAATCACGATCTGAAATGATGTTTAGCGAATCATTATTTAGTTATTAATTTTTAATTTTTAAATAATTAAATATGCAAATTTGTTAAATTAAATAAAACAATTTTTTTTTTTTTTTCATGCAAAAAAATAAATAAAAACTGTTAAAACTAAAATATAAATGAAGATATGCTTCAACGACATGTCTTTTGGTGATATGGTGGTTCAAATCAGTGGTCATCTCTGGTCTAAACGATAACATATAGTCATTTTAAAACATAAGCGCAATCCATTTGACTCTGATGGCTAATGAATATGTGCTGAGATCAGAATGTCAGAAGACTTTGCTATAAAAAAATAAAGAAAAAATAAATGGAAAGTCTACTGAGTCTTTATCTTTCGTCTCATGTTGATAGTTGATAGTGATCAGTCTGACAGCGGTCGATTAACACTGAGCTAATGCTGTAGATGCATTAACTACACACAGAAACAGGGACACTTAATGCATCAAATTCCCAAATGCATATGTAAAATAATTTATGTATGCTGTGAATGAATCTTGTATATTTTGTCTAACATATGAAAACATATTTATCAGAACCATACAACTTTACAATTACTAATGAGATCATACTGTATTATTTTATTAAATATTAATATAAATATATTTTATTATGAATATATATTTAAAAATATGTGTAGTTTATATATACATTTATATAAATGTATTTATGTTACTTAGTTATATGTAATACATGTATATGTTCTAAATAAATATTCTGAAAAGGTGACAGTTATTATTTAACATTTATAATATTTTAATAATTTATCATTTATTTTTACTAGTTTCCCATTAAAAAGGTCTAAATATCCTTAAAATGAGATGAACTTACTTGAGAAGCAATGCTTTATAAGATATTATGATTTTTTTATGGATTGTGTATTGTATATAAGTGTATTTTGTCAGATTTTGTCAGATTTTTCACTTGTTATAAACTTGTTTATGCTTAAAACAAATCAAAAGATCTGCCAATGCAATAAGACTATTAAAACAGGTTCTGATATCTAATGCAGTGTTGCTTCTCAAGTAAATGTATCTTGTTTCAAGAATCTTTATATATTTGATTGTAAAATAAGACGTAAATTCTTATTAGGAATAGGATTTTTGATATGTGTAATTGATGGTAAAGCTCATATGCATGTAATTGTTGATTGTGAAGTCTGTTGTGGAGATTCCCTTGTTCTGAAGGCTTGTGAGAGTCAGGCGAGGCCCGAAGCAACAGCGCTTCATCAAGCAGCTAACCGGCCTGTGCTGGAAGATCAGAGGCGTTTAACAGCACGCTTCAGCCTGACTCCTGTGAAGAAATCAGTCCAAACATCTGACCATCTACTCCATCAGAACCATGCTAAATGCATTATTTACACTCCTAAAGTAATGTTGCAGGATTTGTGTAAATAATTCAGTATATCTTCGGTTACTAAAGCAATTGGTAGCTGCACAGCGATGAAAATGGATATTTCAGAGGCCTGTTTGATTTGACTTGATTAGCACTTAAAGTGGTCATATGATGCAATTTCAAGTTGTCCTTTCTCTTTGGAGTGTTACAAGCTGTTTGTGCATAGATAAGATCCCTGAAGTTGCAAAGACAAAAGTCTCAAAACCATAGAGATATTCTTTATTAAAGTTAAGACTCGACCACGCCTCCCTAAAATGGCTCATTTAAACACGCCCCCACATGTCTACGTCACGGTGTGGGGAGATTTGCATAACACCGCCCAAACGTATACGCAATGAAAGAGGGCGGGACTTTTATTCTCGCTGTAGTATTGATGCTGCCGCCGGCGCCATGTCCTGGAGACGCTGTGTTTCGATGTGAAAGCAAAAGTACTTTGTTTGGGCTTCCAAAAGAGGACACAACTAGAAATCAGTGGTTAAGTTGTATTTACAACACTGTTCCAGAACAGTTCAACCCAAATATTAGAGTGTGTGCAGCGCATTTTACAGAGGACTGTTTCCTGAACCGAGTAGATGCCAGCTGCTCAAAAACTGTTTCTATAAAGTGGGGCAATTCCAACTTTGCAAGGACAGTCTGGCGCTTCTGACTCACAGCCTGTAAGTATGTTTTCATATTTAAAGAATTTGCCACTGACTATTCAAACGCGAGTTTTGAGCTGTGTAGAGTAGTGGTTGATGTTTAGCTTTCTCTGATCACAAATGCAGACATGCTAATGTTTACGCGGCGCGATGCAGCGACATCATTATAATCAGTAATTATGTCCCCACTGGATGCAACAAATCGCATCGGGACACGGCATCACAATACGGTGAGGGGTGTAACATTTCCGTCTCACGCTTGAGGTATTCAGCCAGTCACAACGCACTGGATAGCCGGCCAATCAGAGCACGCCTCGCTTCTCAGAACGATGAGCTTTGTAAAAATCATTTCAGAAAGGCGGGGCATAGAGGAGCAACAATTATGTACAGTATGTGGAAAATAACGTGGTTTTTTTTAACCTTAAACCGCATAAACACATTGCATTACACCAAATACACAAAATAATGTTCTTTTTAGCAACGTCATATGACCCCTTTAAGTGATTTCTGTATACTAGAGGATGAAGTGCAAAAAATCTATTTCATTATCAGTAGCCTACCATCTTATTTTCCAGTAAAAACGTTGTTGAGAATATATTCATCATTTATATAAATATATATAATTTTGTGTAACCTTTAATAAATAAGATGATATAATAAATAATTATATAGTTCTAATATTTTTATAACATTTACAAAACATTGACTTAAATTTTTATTCATATTCAATAAAATAATATTATAAATATCATTATTAAATATGATATGTAAGATATATATAGATACAGATATACAGATATGCATAACACATATACAGATATAAATATTACAACATTTTTACACAACAATATGTATTTTTATTCATATTAAAACAATAATATTGTAAATAAATATTATTAGGATTGGTGTACATATTGTGTGTGTGTATATATATATATATATATATATATGTTTACATAATATATGTATGTGTTGTGTATATTTATTAAGTATATATAAACACATGCATGTATATATTTCAGAAAAATATGTTATGTTTATAAATTAAATATATGTATTTATAATATAAATTATATGAATATAAATAGACATATACATGTAAATATTTTCAAAATATATACTGTATGTGTGTATTTATATATACATAAATATATACGGAGCACACATATATCATGCAAACAAAAACTTTTATTATATGCGATTGATCGCAATTAATCATTTGACAGCACTAATATTTTTTCTGTGTGTGTGAGTATACATATCAGTTATTTTTATAACATTTTGTATTAATATTTAATAAAATAATATTATAGAAAAATATTAATATAATATATAAGGTCATATGGATATGTATTTTAAAGTTCAGCTTCTTTGCAGTCATTGTATGCATATTTAAGCTGAGTTTATTTTGGTCTGTAATTGGGACAGGGTGGTATTTTGCAGATGTGCGCTGTTGTGAAATGTCAGAGCAAAAGGCTTCAGGGGATAAAAGATGTTCAGACTCTCTCTCAACTGACTAATACAATAGTTTAACAATCATTAATGCACAGATGCACAAAAACACTGTTATTATTAGAGAGAAAAAATTGCAGCATGCCATGCGCTGATATCAATAACAGCATGCCAAGAGACAGCAGATCATTAGAGCCGAGGGAAATGTCGAGTGAACTCAACTAATGCAGAAAAGAGACATGTGGACGTCAAGAGCTGCAGGGAAAACATCTCAGATATGAACAGTCATATGACACATTTCCAGTTTAGTGCAATTTCTTCTCAAGAGTTTAACATTAACACTTGCTAAGAGCCATATGTGAGCAAAAACTGGCTTTAAAGAGTAAATTACTTGCCAGATGGACAAAATGCCATTCACAGCCCATTTCACCTCTATAATCTGATGAACAGTTTGACAAAAGATCATACAGGGTGGAACAGAGTTATAAAGCTAAAACTAAAATCACTTGACATCAAACAGACATTAACTGAAATAAAATAAAATATATAAAAATAAGTAAAATAGATGACAAGGCAATATTTCTCAGTTTGTTTAGTTTAAGTATTAAAATAACTAAAAACTAAAACAATAAAAAACTATATAGATATATTAAAAACTAATAAAAATGGCAAAACTTTATAATTAAAATAAAAACAGAAAATATATCAATAAAATCTAATTCTAAATATTAACAAAAACTAACAGGGTTATTATCATAAAGTATAAAATCAGAACCATATAAAAAAAAACATTTTTAGTACTGGATAAATAAAATAAATATGAACTGAAATAAAATATTTTTAAAATGTATTTTTGTTTTCAGGTAATTGCCAAGGCAACATTTCCTATTTTCATTTAGTTTCAGCTTAAGTACTAAAATAACAAACACTTCTAAAAAAAGTAAAACTAAATGCTAAAGCTTGATAAAAAAAAAAAAAAAAGAATATTGAGATTAAAACTTAAAATGAAATTAAAATGAAAAAACAAAACTAATAAAAAATAAAAACCGCACAGAATTAATAAAACACTAACTGAAAATATTAAAACAGAAATTGTAAAAACAAAATAAAAATAAAAAGTATTAAAAATTACAAAAACAACAAAATTACTAACACAAACTAAAATTAAAGTGAAAACTGAATATATTAAAATAAAATAAAAAACAAACACTGATAAAAATGACAAAAACAACCAAAACGTTAACTAAAATTAAAATGAAAACAGGAAATATAAAAATAAAATTTAATTCAACATTAAAAAAAACTAAAATAGAATATCAATGATACTAAAACAACACTGATTTGAAATAATACACAGATTAATTGTTTGTAAAAATAAATATTTAAATAGAAAAACAGGAAGATGCCATAAGTAAACAAGGTCACAGTTATTTGATGCTTAAGTTGTCGTTCATGTTTCGCCGTTCTAGCTCTCCTTCTACATGACTGAAGCATGACTAAGAGTTTGTACTGCTGTATTAATCATAATATGTCGAGGCCAGAAAACATGATGCATATGACAGCTGGAAGGCCCTGCAAGTAAAAAGGTCATGTTCTTCAGGCGACGTGCTCAGATGGGACGCTACATTTACACTTCTCTTCATATGGTAGCTTTTCTTTCCACAGGTCCGGGAATGTGAGTCTATGGAAATTCAGATCAAAGCTTTGACCTCTTCAAGGAAAACTTGTAACAGAACAAGAGGGGGCGGGGCTTTACCCAATTGAGTTGCCTTGGTAACAGGGTTGGCCCCTCATATAAGGGGCAGAATGAGGACTGACAACCATTATAACACAACTGAGAGAAGAGTGAAGTTAGGACACAGATCAGGACACAGTGGGAATTTCACTGTTTATTCCATTAACTGAAAGCAATCATCTAAATATGCCTGATCTATAATTAGATCATATATATAGCATGCAATCTGATTTATTGTCTCATGCAGATTTGTTAATATTAAAATTTATTGGAAATTATCTCAACATGCACTGCACAAAATTGTGAGTTAACTCCTAAAATATGAACCTAAATTAACTGCTTTTATCAAAGGCAAAAAGCTTTTTTAATATATTACTGAATTACACTGCAAAAAAAAAAAAAAAGAAAGAAAGAAAAAGAAAATCCAAGTTGTAAATAAATAGATTGCAGTAGGTTTTACGAAAAAAATTCTAAGTTTTTTTTAAATTCAATGTATTACTTGCCATCAAAATATTTTTTAAATTTACTAGCATTTTTTCAGTGAAAACTGATTCTACATCAATTAAATAATTTTTTTTTTAAAAAAACAGTAATTTACAAAAGCCAGATCAGATACGCTGACAATATTTGGTGTAGAATTTACTTTTTAAAAATTCAGTTTACTTTATATAAAAAAAAAAATAAATAAAATAAAAACTCATAAATTTGTAGTAAATTTCACAAAGAGCTTCATGTAAATTAAAATGAGATTCAATCAAATTTATTTTAAAATAAAATAAAAATTGTTGATAAAAGTCAGACCCGTTACACTGAGAAAATTTGGTGTATAGGCATTACTTTGAAACTATTTTCACTTATAAATTACTAGCAAATAATTACAATGAAACGGCATGCAACAAAAGGAATTAAACAAACACACACACATATATATATATATATACGTAAAAGTAATAAACAATTTTAAAAGACCCTCTATCCGCCATCGTTTAAAAAACAGGCAATTCCAGACGCTTCGTTTTTCCACTTTTCCCCTGCTAAAAGGGCAAAAACTTTTTCTTCATTGACAACTATTCAAAAGTAGCTCTGTATTCTGACTACATAACATTTTATCATTATATTTTATTAGACTTCACCTTGCAAGCTCACTTGATGGCAGATCTTCATTAGTGAATTCATCTCGTTTAATATTTAAATTAAGACCAGTGCATGTGTGTTTATTCGGCGTGATTTCGTGCCGTGTTTCACTAATGCATGTTACCACAGCAGGACCGGGTTATTAAATATTTAAAGCCTCTGTTGAGACAAGATTATTCATGACAGTTGCTGAGATTTATAATTGAGTAGCTGGAATTATCATGCAGAGATTAAGTCCATAAGAAAGTGCAGTGACAGAAATTAACCCTCAGCACACGGGTTCATAAAAAAAAAA
Organism: Onychostoma macrolepis; assembly: GCF_012432095.1. NCBI lineage: Eukaryota > Metazoa > Chordata > Actinopteri > Cypriniformes > Cyprinidae > Onychostoma > Onychostoma macrolepis. The sequence continues at coordinate 2,464,490 of NC_081163.1, forward strand.
AAAAAAAAAAAACTGAGATACAGTTAAAACGGACAGAATCACAGATGTAATTCATGAATTTATGTTTCATTTATTTTACTTTAGTACCAATATACCCAAATGACTTCAATTGAAAAATTCAATTAAATTAAAAATAAAATACATATTTAAAATAAATATTTACCCATGGCATAAAAATAGATTAAAAGAGTTTATTTCACTCAGATATACTTTATTTGATTCATTTATTTCTTCTAAAGTTATTTAGGAATAAAACTCACAAATGATTGACATACTGTTACGGGACGAACGAGACGTGAGACGTGCGGATCCATGTGCAAGGCTTTATTTACAAAGGCATGGTCAAGAAACAGGCAAGGGTCAAATAGCACAGGTACATCACAGGCAAGGCAAAGAATATTCCTAGGGCTAGCGTGGGTCTACAATCGGTGAACAACATCCAGAGGGCTTGACATGAGGGGTAATCCAAATAACAAGCAATAGTCCAGGTGAGGTCAGGGGCGGACTGGGACAAAAACTCAGCCCTGGCACCACACCGGCCCACATTACCACACCGACACAGCCCCACTCACAGACACGTGCATTCACTACGTATATTTGTGCACAGATGGTGAAATAACATAAGCAGTACCATAGATATTTAAACATTTAATGTATGTGTCTGGCAAACAATGCTTACTACTTTTTAAAGAGCACACATTTATAACAAATTTACACATACAGTAAAAACAAAAGAAAAAAATCTGAGGATGTTGTAGAGCCTGTGTGATGTCTGCTTATGCCATTTGTCTGCTGCTACTGTTATTCTCTACAGCAGCGGTGTCCAACCCTGTTCCTGGAGATCTACCTTCCTGCAAAGTTCAGCTCCAACCCTGATCAAACACGGCTTAACCAGCTAATTAAGATCTTCAGGAGCACTTGATAATTACAGGCAGGTGTGCAGAAGCAGGGTTGGAACTGAACTCTGCAGGCATGTAGATCTCCGTGAACAGGGTTGGGCACCACTGCTCTACAGTCTGTTGTTCTTTGTTGTCACTGTCTGTTGGATTTTTCCTACCTCTACCACACTCCTCCCGGTCTCTGCTAGGCCTACCATAGCATCCTTCCTCACAGCACTGGTATTGGAAGACCAGGGGTCTCTGGCTGTACTGGTTCCTGCAACATCCTAGTTAATGAACACAGTATAGGATGTAAACATTGCAGCAAAATATTTTCTCACTGACTGCTCTCAACGTTGGAATACACACGTACACATTTTAATATAGGACTAGCTACATACAGGTGCATCTCAATAAATTAGAATGTCGTGGAAAAGTTCATTTCAGTAATTCAACTCAAATTGTGAAACTCATGTATTAACCCTCTGGTTGTGTTCGGGTCAAATTGACCCGAAGAAGATTTTATTTTTTCCCGAAAATATTAGTTAACGTTATCGCATTGGACTCAAACTTACTGACTTTGTTCACATAGGGTATAAGTACTTCACATAAATTGTTTTTAGAATTTTCGTCATTTTTTGTGGGTTTTATTTCACCTAGTAACACTTGTGTTCCCGGTCAAAAATGACCGGACTCCAAACAACTGCTTATAAATCTGTCATTATGCTATATTATCACTAAATATTGGATTCATTCTTTTTATCAACTTGTTTTCTTTCATTTAGGACTGGTTTTGTGTTTCTATTTGCATCTGATTAATCGGAAGCCTCATTTATCTGAGTGTAGGTACCTCATTTTTCAGTGAAAAAAGCATTTATGAATAATATTCACAATATGAGATAAATTATGAAAATTTGCACTGTTTCTCACATTAGTGTGCTTTAATGTTTAATCAGGAAATTTGCTTTGAAATGCTTTTTTGTACAAAATTGCACAAAGTCACACTCATCAAAAATGGCCAGCCATTGAAAGTCAATGGGAAGAATGAAAGTAAGAGAAACAACTAGTATTCAGGAGCATGTTGTGCTTGCAAACATAAAGGCCTTGGACCAGTGCGTGTGTGGATGCATGTATACTCACACTATCTCACACACACACACATCTATGCTTACAAACTATTGTGAGTATTACACCCATTTCATCCTACCCTGAACTGCATGCAATATGCTTTTTTGAATCTGATATTATAACTCTCTCACACACATGCTCAAACTGCCTTGTCTTTAGCCTGCACTGACTTCAAAAGAATCTTTTCTTTCACCACATTCTAGACAAAACATTATGACAATAGGTTTTGAGGCTTTCGTGTTCTCACAGAGTAGACAAAAGTTTACAAAAATTCTAGATTATACAAATGCCTAGGAAGGGACAACTGAAGATGAATCTTACAATGAAGATGCATTGCAAGATATATTGGAAGAGGAAAACATCACTGAACAAGCTGAAAACCTTGCAACAACTGAAGAGCAGCAATCTTCTGATTTTGAGGGCCCAGCTGAAGTTGATGTAACGTTCTGGTCGAAGGATGGAAAAAAGATTATTTTGAAGTCAATACAGGTCAAAGACAAGGCAGTTTGAGAGTGTGAGAGTGAGTGAGTGGAGATATATCAGATTCATAAAAGCATATTGCATGCAGTTCAAGGTAGGATGAAATAGGTGTAATACTCACAATAGTTTGTATGCATAGGTGTGTGTGTGTGTGTGCGTGTGCGTTTGTGTGTGATAGCGCGAGTATACATGCATCCACACACGCACTGGTCCAAGGCCTTTATGTTTGCAAGCACAACACGCTCCTGACTAGTTGTTTCTCTTACTTTCATTCTTCCCCATTCACTTTCAATGGCCAGCCATTTTTGACAAGTGTGCCTTTGTGCAATTTTGTACAAAATAAAAGCATTTCAAAGCAAACTTCCTGATTAAACATTAAAGCACACTAGTGTGAGAAACAGTGCAAATTTTCATAATTTATCTTATATTGTCAAAATTATTCATAAAAAATGCTTTTTTCACTCAAAAAATTAGGTGCCTACTTTCGGATAAATGAGGCCTACGATTAATCAGATTCCAATAGAAACACAAAACCAGTCCTAAATGAAAGAAAACAAGTTGACAAAAAGATTGAATCCAATATTTGGTGATATAGCAAAATGAGAGCTTTATGGGCAGTTGTTCGGAGTCCGGTCATTTTTGACCAGGAACACGACAAGTGTGACAGGAGTCCGAACACAACCAGAGGGTTAAATAAATTCAATGCACACAGACTGAAGTAGTTTAAGACTTCAGTTCTTTTAATTGTGATGATTTTGGCTCACATTTAACAAAAACCCACCAATTCACTATCTCAACAAATTAGAATACTTCATAAGACCAATATAAAAAAAAAAAAAAAAAAACATTTTTAGTGAATTGTTGGCCTTCTGGAAAGTATGTTCATTTACTGTATATGTACTCAATACTTGGTAGGGGCTCCTTTTGCTTTAATTACTGCCTCAATTCTGCGTGGCATGGAGGTGATCAGTTTGTGGCACTGCTGAGGTGGTATGAAGCCCAGGTTTCTTTGACAGTGGCCTTCAGCTCATCTGCATTTTTTGGTCTCGTTTCTCATTTTCCTCTTGACAATACCCCATAGATTCTCTCTGGGGTTCAGGTCGGTGAGTTTGCTGGCCAATCAAGCACACCAACACCATGGTCATTTAATCAACTTTTGGTGCTTTTGGCAGTGTGGGCAGGTGCCAAATCCTGCTGGAAAATGAAATCAGCATCTTTAAAAAGCTGGTCAGCAGAAGGAAGCATGAAGTGCTCTAAAATTTCTTGGTAAACGGTTGCAGTGACTTTGGTTTTCAAAAAACACAATGGACCAACACCAGCAGATGACATTGCAGCCCAAATCATCACAGACTGGGGAAACTTAACACTGGACTTCAAGCAACTTGGGCTATGAGCTTCTCCACCCTTCCTCCACACTTTTTCCTTCCACTCAACTTTCTGTTAACATGCTTGGATACAGCACTCTGTGAACAGCCAGCTTCTTTGGCAATGAATGTTTGTGGCTTACCCTCCTTGTGAAGGGTGTCAATGATTGTCTTCTGGACAACTGTCAGATCAGCAGTCTTCCCCATGATTGTGTAGCCTAGTGAACCAAACTGAGAGACCATTTTGAAGGCTCAGGAAACCTTTGCAGGTGTTTTGAGTTGATTAGCTGATTGGCATGTCACCATATTCTAATTTGTTGAGAGTGAATTGGTGGGTTTTTGTTAAATGTGAGCCAAAATCACCACAAAAGAACCAAAGACTTAAACTACTTCAGTCTGTGTGCATTGAATTTATTTAATACACGAGTTTCACAATTTGAGTTGAATTACTGAACTTTTCCACGACATTCTAATTTATTGAGATATACCTGTATTCAAAGCAAAGTTCACTATAGATGTCATAAACATAGTACTATGGCTATTGCTATATGTTTCTGATGTGTTACTGCAAGTAGCCTATATCAGTAGTTACCCAAAATCCCACCTTATCTGCGGATTTCAATCATGCAATTCAGTAACAGGCTAGCTAACACTTGTAATCAATTACCACAAAGCAATGACACTTTAAAATATACTGGGCTTCTATGCTAAGCTTACAACTATTTAATACAATGTAGGCTGTCAAACACACAAACAAGCCTTTATTTATATAGCGCTTTTACAATACAGATTGTCTCAAAGCACTGAACAGTATCAAATTGGAGGATAGAGTGTCAGTAATGTATAATGATAAGATTAAACACTCAATTTTCAGTTAAAGGCATTTAACTGAAAACACAGGAGCCAACTGGCAGAAGTAGTATGAAAATGACTTGCGTTAACCATTTTCTGTTTTCTTCTTACCTCTGCGTCTGTGGCACTACTGACCTCCGCCGCAGCAGCCGAATTTAAACATTTTGAAAAGAGTTCAGTTAATTTTTACACATTTAGCAGCATCAGACTTAAGAGCCCTTTTTTAGTTGTTTCTCTAAGTTTTTCTGCACCGCTTTTCCTTTTTTTACAGTCCATTATCTAGCTTTTACTGAAAATTAGCTCGTGTTGATTTTGACTGAATGTCTAATAACCTCTAATCGGTTCGGTCGGCCCATCTCGGGACCAGGCGGCCAGCCGTTGCCGATTTATGCTGAACAGTTATTATTATTCATATTATTATTGTTAACCATAGTGAAATCGTGCCAGCGATTAAAAACTCATCCCATGCACTTTTGGCCCATAAAAACTATTTTATTCATATATTTTTTAAAATCTGACTGGCCCACATTAAACAAAATGGTCCGGCCCCTCTGGCATTTGCCAGAATTGCCAGATGGGCAATCCACCCCGGGGTGAGGTGCAAACACAGTCCAAAACAGCAGGCAAAGGGTTAATCCAAGATACACAGGCAGAAGATCAGGAACCAGACAACAAGGCAACACAAAATGACTAGACTTAAACTAGAACTAGAAACTGGGACCAAAAACTTGGAATGGCTCCATAATGTCGCTATCGCTAGAAGAGTGATATACGCTAAATAAAGCGTTCACCCCATATCGTAATAACAAGATACCAACTTGTAAAAAGCATTCACGTCCTCACAGAACTTGTAATTACAACTTGTGAACTGGGAGCTTTCTGAAAGCTACGGTTTATACCACGTGAACACTACACCTAACGCAGAACCAGAGAAAAATGCCTGCGCTTTCAAAGAAAGCTATATTACTGCTCTAAAAAAAAAGCAGAAAATAGATGCATATACAGTATATAGATACTATAATGTACTATAAAAAACATACCATGTTCATACTGTTATTTTGTTGTTGTTCTCAACATTCTTTCACAGGCTCATTTTGTTGACTGTCGCTATAGAAACAGATAATCCCCAGTTGGAGGAGGTGAACAGCCCCGAGTTGAACGTCACGTGTTGTCATCTCAGAATTACAATATGGCTTGAACACAGCATAATACTCAGCAATCTGAAAGAGGAAGTCCAAGGCTTATAAAGCATGTCTGATTGGATTCAGCTGTGTATGTGTAATCAGGGCATTCAGCTGTGTGTGTGTAATCAGTGCAATGGATGATGGGAACTGTAGTCCGGAGTGACATAACAGTCAGGTGTGAGAGTCAATATGATGGAGAGGCGACGGAAAACCACGAACCAGATTTGTGACACACGTATAGAGCTATGAAATTAATGTTCATATAAATCATTTCACATCATATGATCATGGGAGAATTTGATCATAAATGAGTTTATATCGAGATTTCTGGCTTTTGATTGCTTTGATTTTGATTATTATTATTATTATTAGTTTAAATTAGTTGATTTTTATTTTAAAATAAAATTGTTGTGTTTGTCATTTTTATTAATTTTAGTTTTATGTGGTTTTAATTAGTTTTTATTTTTATATTATCTGCTTTCATTATGATTTTAAAGTTTTAGTCATTTTGTTGTGTGATTTTGTCATTTTTATATATTCTTTTATTCATTTCAATTTATTTTAGTACATAAAGTTAAACTACATGAAAATGAGAAATGTAGCTAGATAAAATATAATTTAATTATAAATATAAAAATAAATATAATTTCTTTATTTTTGTATTTTTAAAATATTTTTAATTAATATTTCATTTTAAGTAACAAAAATGCCTTTTTTGATTTTAGTTTTAGTTAACTATAATAATCAGGAGAAAACTCTCATTTGCTCTCATCTCTCTGCTGTCTAGGAAAAACAGGGATCTCCTCTGTGATGTTCCTCAGGGAACGAGTACAGGCTGCTTCATTTTTAATTGGGCAATTTTTCATCTCAGAACAGACATTGACAGTTTGTTTTTCAGATGATCTGGATCTATAGTGCTAATGTTTTGATGCTGAAAGGCTCTTCATGTGTGTTTCTCATATGCATGCAGCCATGTTCCTTCTACATTTCATCTGATATGAGCAGAAATGTGCCGTCACCGTGAGAATATATATAATTCATGTCTGGAGTTTGAAACAGTGAAATGGTTTTAACTTCAATCCACATTCTCTTCCATTGAGTGCTACATCCGTCCTGCTTTGTAAGGTAATGTGTTCTTGAAGCTACTGCCTTGTGATGGGTACGTCCAAATTTCACTTTTAATTCACAGTTGAAAAGGCAAAGCACACAAGACAGACTTACATAACTTTCAGTCCTACTCCACATTTTTTATTTTACATCTTGTTTGATACCCTGCTTCACCAGAAAATACATCAGATATCTCTTAAAATTCTTGAGATGAAATGAACTCACAAATGAGTCAATAAATGCATATCATAGAATAAAACTGGTGTGGATATATCAATTCAGATGATTTGGTCTTGGCAGAAATGAGTTTATATTGAGAACTCTAACTTTTGATAGCTTTATTTACTAGCAATTTGTGAGTTAAAATAAAGCCAAAGCCACTTAATACTATTTCAGTATGCAAGATGTTAAATGCACACAGACTTCAACAAGATCCAATCTGTTTATATTGTAAACATGCATCAGTTGAGTCAAATTGTGTCAGTAGGAAATATCAGTTTACATTTCCAAACATTCATTTTTCCATTAATTGTAATAATCCAGTGAGATTTGACAGAGATCTGATCTGATCATCATCAGTCTGTCTGGAGTGACATGAAGAAACAGAACAAACTGAGACAGACTCAATCCAGAAGAACTGTGGCAACGTCTCCAAGACGCTTCAAGAAACCTCCTGCAAAGCTACAGTACTGTTAAAGGTTTTAGGCACTGTAAAATGAGGATGCTATCAAAAAAATGTCATGAACAGATTTTCTTTATCAATTAATTTCTATTAACTAAATTAAATCAACATTTGGTCTGAGCATCCTTTGCGTTTAAAGCAGCTTTTGCCCTCGTTATTTGCGCATAGTTTTTCAGAATGATTTGCAGGTAGGTTTCTTGAAGCATTTTGGAGACGTTGCCACAGTTCTTCTGGATTTAGTCATTCCAGACAGACTGATGGTGATCAGATCTCTGTGTGGAGCACAAAAAAATCTCACTGGATTATTACAATTAATTAATTATGAATTAATTAATTATTACAATTAATTCATATATGCATTAAGATTATCCAAAAATACAGGAAACAATACTAATATTAAGAAAACTGACAGATGCTGTGCACTTTCTGTGCCTTGGCACCTAAATGTATGTTGGTTTACAATCTGCAGTGCACTGGCACAACTGACTTCAGCATGTCTGTATTACCAGCAGCTACATCTGACCACATCACCATCTACACCCTCCTATCTCTGTGTCACACTGCTAGAGCCTCTGGGCTGTCAGTCTCTCGCCCCCTCACGCAGAAACACAATCCTGCCGCTTGCTTATTCAGAAGTACAGCAGTGGATGCACAAACGCTGTGGCATCGCTGAGAGGGTGTTTAGCGGACGGCCCATAAAATGAGAGGCCAGCTACATAACTGGACTGATGCCTCGCTGGCTCTGGCCTCCTCCTGACACGTCTCAAGAGATGACGGTAATCCAGTTAGAGTTCAAAGTGACCACCATGAAGGCCTTTCAATTGAAAAAATGATCATAACAAAAGGGATAGAAATAGGCTAAATGCAATCCTAGCTTTGTGTTTTGAGGGTTCTTCACACATCGTCATTCTTTTTATGCTAAAATCAAAGATGGAATTTAAAAATTTTTTTAAATAAAGTAAAACACAATAGAATGCAAGTAAGGGCGCTTCGGAAGCATGCTTCATGAAGATTTGAAACCTTTGCGAATCATTTGTTTTGAACCAGTGATTCAGAGTCACGTGATTTCAGTAAACGAGGCTTTGTTACGTCATAACTGCTTTGAAATTTCAGTGGTTCTCAATGATGTTTGTGAACCCATGAACAAGTGTCTATGTTTTAGTTTTTACCTAAACTGGAATCAATTTCATAAATTTGTAGACATTTTAATAACACATTTGTATAAATTAAAGGAAGAGTTGTAGGCACACTAGTTATTGGCCTGATTAACCAAGTTTGTTAATTGCATTTAATAGATTACACTTTACATAGATTAAAACAATTGCAATTGGTTTGTAAAAGGTCTTTTATGTGTGTTTGAGCTGAGTTTTCATTGCATTTACATCATTTTGACTATCAGGTGTCACCATCGTGCGGCGTTCCGATCGCTTCGAAAAAGTGAATCATTTTGTGAAGCAATTGGTTCAGTTGATTCAAAGTTCAAAGCTTCGTTTCTCCTGTCACTAGTCAGCTGTCCATTATCGCGAAATAATATTTCATATTATTTTCAGTTTAAAACCTTATTACATCCAATATTATGTGTATTTTAGTCCATATCTGTAAACTTGCCTACATCTAAATATGCAACCCGAATTCCGGAAATGTTGGGATGTTTTTTTTTTTTTGAATAAAATGAAAACTAAAAGACTTTCAAATCACATGAGCCGATATTTTATTCACAATAGAACATAGAGAACATAACAAATGTTTAAACGGAGACATTTTACACTTTTATCCACTAAATGAGCTCAATTCAAATTTGATGCCTGCTACAGGTCTCAAAAAAGTTGGCACGGGGCAACAAAGGGCTGAAAAAGCAAGAAATTTTGAAAAGATTCAGCTGGGAGAACATCTTAATAATTAAGTTAATTGACATCAGGTCTAGCTATAAAGTTTGTAAAAAGATTGTGGAATACTTTAAAAACAACGTTCCTCAACGTCAAATTGCAAAGGCTTTGCAAATCTCATCATCTACAGTCCATAGTATCATTAAAAGTTTCAGAGAAACTGGAGAAATCTCTGTGCGTAAGGGACAAGGCCGAAGACCTTTGTTGGATGCCCGTGGTCTTCGGGCCCTCAGACGACACTGCATCACTCATCGGCATGATTCTGTCATTGACATTACTAAATGGGCCCAGGAATACTTCCAGAAACCACTGTCGGTAAACACAATCCGCCGTGCCATCTGCAGATGCCAACTAAAGCTCTGTCATGCAAAAAGGAAGCATATGTGAATATGATCCAAAAGCGCCGTCGTGTCCTGTGGGCCAAGGCTCATTTAAAATGGACTGTTTCAAAGTGGAAAATTGGTCAGACGAGTCCAAATTTGACATTCTTGTTGGAAATCACGGACGCCGTGTCCTCCGGCTAAAGAGGAGGGAGAACTTCCAGCGTGTTATCAGCGTTCAGTTCAAAAGCCAGTATCTCTATGTTCTGCTCTCAAGGCCTATGGAGTTCCCTGGGCATTCACTATTTCCTCTCATCCTATGTGGGATTGGATCGCACCACCCTCTTTTCGGCCATCTGTCTCTTTAATATATGGTAAACTTAATGATCACACTGCAAAGTCTCTTTCTATTAAATCTATCTGGAATCGTGAATTAACCGGTTTTGATTTATCGGTCGACTGGGAGAGGGTGTGGTCTAATCTAATCTTAACTTCTAAAAACTTGGTTCATCGTCTTATCCATTTCAAAGTCGTCCATTGAGCATACATAACTCCTTACAAGAGGTTTAAAATGAAACTGCAATCGACCTATAACTGTCATATCTGTAACACTGTATCAGCAGGTACTTGCTCCACATGTTTTGGGAATGTTCAATTGTTGTCGGTCTGTGGACTCATGTGGATTCTGTTTTGTCCTTTTTTCTGCAAACTGAAATTGTTATGGTGTGTCTGTTGGTTCCCCCCTCCCCTGTTGTTTGTTTGTGTGGATGTTGTTTTGTTGATTTAAAAAAATAAAATAAAAAGTTGATCACAAAAAAAAAAAAAGGCCAGTATCTCTGATGGTATGGGGGTGCATAAGTGCATACGGTATGGCCAGCTTGCATATTTTGGAAGGCACTATGAATGCTGAAAGGTATATAGAGGTTTTAGAGCAACATACTGTATGCTCCCCTCCAGATGAAGTCTATTTCAGCAGGACAATGCAAAACCACATACTGCAGCTATTACAACAGCATGGCTTCGTAGTAGAAGAGTCTGGATACTGAATTGGCCTGCAGTCCAGATCTTTCACCTTTAGAGAACATTTGGTGCATCATTAAATGAAAAATACGTCAAAGACGACCACAAACTCTTCAGCATCTGGAAACCTATATCAGGCAAGAATGGGACCAAATTCCAACACAAAAACTCCAGAAACTCATAACCTCGATGCCCAGACGATGTCTTCAAACTGTTTTGAAAAGAAGAGGAGATGCTACACCATGGTAAACATGCCCTGTCCCAACTATTTTGAGACCTGTAGCAGGCATCAAATTTGAAATGAGCTCATTTTGTGCATAAAATGGTAAAATTTCTCAGTTTAAACATTTGTTATGTTATCTATGTTCTATTGTGAATAAAATATTGACTCATGTGATTTGAAAGTCTTTTAGTTTTCATTTTATTCAAATTTAAGAAACGTCCCAACATTTCCGTAATTCAGGTTGAATATATTCAATACATATTGTGTCAAAACCACACTACAATGAATCGCTGGTTCAGCAGGAGCGACAAACCGTGCAGTTTTCCACATTATAATACATTATATTGCATTGCATAAAACTAAATTAAATTAAATTAAATTAAATTCTAGGAGTGTAATTAGTTGAATTACACAAACGTGCTTCTTTTTAACTCATGTTAAGAACTCCACATTGAATATCACCAAAAAAACTGGCTTTTATTTTATTTCATTTTAGCAACATCGTTCAGCCCTAAGCCCATGTACTGAGCATTTGTCAAGATTAATATTTCAAGCAAGTCTTTAAAAGTTTGACTTTTTAATGAATTTACATAAAGCATTTAAGAGATGCCTATTGCCCAATTAAGCAGTCAAGGCTTCAGTCTAATAATTCATGAAATCCATTTAGTTCCAATTAAGGTCTATTTGACACCATAAGCGCTTTGATGAAGTGATTGGATTTCTGATTTTATCCTGTGAAAGTGATATCAAACATCATTGTCAGTTAAATGTGCCTGTGAAGAGGCCGCTTGAATCTGTCGGTGAGAAAACACAGGCCTCATTCAGTACAGAACGGGATTTGGCTTTGAGGCTGAGGAAAGCCACAAGAATTAACATGCAAATGAGTTGAGGATTACGGATGAAAAGAGCATTTACCACATATTCCTAATTTAAACTGTTGCTGTTGCTTCTCATCTCAGACGTTTACCGAAGCACACAGTTATCAGGGCCACATTAATCATGCTGCCGTCTCGCAGGCTTGTAATTTTGTCCTTAGTTTTACATTCTTTGTAGATAAAACGTGAAGCCATAACATTGTTATCATTTGCAGGAGACAATGGACTGGTTGCAGCTTAATTCTCAGCTTTCAGTGATAGCCAAGTGTGAATTAAATTTAACGGCATGCTTATGTTTATATTTACATAAAACAGAGAAAACCTAAAATGCATGCTTTAAATAATCTTTTTTCATTTGTTTAGAATGAAATAACAATGTTTATTTGGTAAAACTTTATAATAAACTCTTTTAGTAACTATTTGATTTAACATGAAAAATAGGCTATAAAACCAATGCAACATATTTGTGGCATCAGTATGAAGCAAGATTATATTCCATTCCAAAAACTGCTTTGTCTGCGTTTGCTGACCTTCACATTTCAAAAACACCCACTCCAGTCCCGCTCACAAACTCTGATGAAACTCCTTTAGTTTTATCAACTAAGCGGCTGACTGAAAATGGAGAAAATGGACTTGAAAGGCGGTTCTGCGGCATGCTGACTGGGATAGTGTGGGCAGGTCTTGGTTTTGAACTATTTTCTGACCGTAGGCAAGTGTTTTAAAGACCCTCTTTGATCTCGTCTCTCATTTATTGAAGTGTGTGTGATATTCACATGAGAGGTCTACAGGTAAAAAGGGATACAGGCTTTTTGGTTTCCAGTAAATTTGGATGTAGGTCATGTTACATCAAGACATCTGAACAAACTCTTGTGTGGTTTTATTGTGTAACTTTGTATCTATAGAGAACTATAGATAGATAGATAGATAGATAGATAGATAGATAGATAGATAGATAGATAGATAGATAGATAGATAGATAGATAGATAGATAGATAGATAGATAGATAGATAGATATAACTATAGATAGATAGATATAACGATAGATAGATAGATAGATATAACTATAGATAGATAGATATAACGATAGATAGATAGATAGATAGATAGATAGATAGATAGATAGATAGATAGATAGATATAGATAGAATTCTATATAGAATGATAGAACGATAGACAGACACAGACAGACAGACAGATAGACAGATAGACAGACAGATAGATAGATAGATAGATAGATAGATAGATAGATAGATAGATAGATAGATAGATAGATAGATAGATAGATAGATAGATAGAATTCTATGTAGAATGATAGAACGATAGAATGATAGACAGACACAGACAGACAGACAGACAGACAGACAGACAGACAGACAGACAGATAGATAGATAGATAGATAGATAGATAGATAGATAGATAGATAGATAGATAGATAGATAGATAGATATAACTATAGATAGATAGATAGATAGATAGATAGATAGATAGATAGATAGATATTTTGGACTATTAAAGCAGAAGTGAAAGATTGTTAAATGGTTTGTTGTCATGTGTTTGTCAGATGGAGTGGTTTGTTGGACTGTATATCAAACACATTCCATCCATTAGTGAAATGGGTCGCATCTAAACGCTTCCAGGATGCCGTGTGATGTATTCACTGTTCTTCCCTCCCTCTCCCTCTCTCCCTCTCTCACCTGATCTGATTCTTCTAACAACTCCAGCGAAACTGGCACATCCCACAATATTTATAGACCGCACAGGTTACAGCACGCTAGATCACCGAGGAAGCTGAGGTGTGTGGCGTCGCGATTCAGACGCAGATGATTACTGAATGACCGCAGCGCCCTCTGCTGGCGGCGCATGCGCATTACACGCAACCGCATGACGGGGTAAATAAATCAAACTAACCTCCTTTAAGTGAGTGCAATTCTTGCTGGAGGTGATTGAGCTGTACAGTATGAGGGGTCTCAGAATGAAAGCAGTGGGCAGATGGAGTTCATGGTGGGCCTCAGTGAACATTCAGTGGGACGCAGTTTCATGCTGAAGAAAGTGGGACGGTCTGCTGGGGTCAGTGGGAGGTTCGACCTTGTTACTGGGTTGGTTTGAACACCAGTCTGCTTTGAACATCTGAAATATTAAATGTAAAATATGTCAGATTAAATCAAGGTGAAGCTGTGAGAAATCCAAAACATTTTATTAAAGTGGTTCACGGCTTATTTCACTTCAGCACTCAGATTTTACTTTGGAAATCTTTTGTTGAACAAGCAAAGCACCAAGATCATTATACAAGCTGTTCTTAAAATCATACAATTAAGTCCTTAAAAATCATATAGCAAAATGTATTACACCACAAACTGCACAGGCCCAGGAACATGCAGAATTATTAATGACATTAATTAATAAAAAATAAAAAAATTACCTTGTTTTCATTTGCTTTTACTTTACTTTTATTTTACTCCAGGATCATGTGTTTTCTTTGTTCCCTTCTTGTGTTCAGGTGCCTGGAATATTCATGCATGTGATTGTCTAGCTTTGTTTGTCATGGAGTTTATTTGGTAAATTTTTGGGTTTCTTCTTGCATTCTTCTGTGTATCTCATGTAAATTTTAATCTTACTTTGCTTAATTTTTGTGGTAGTTTGAATTAAATAATTAAAAAATGCATTTAAGGCCTTGCAAATGAATATGAAATCTTATTTCCGCCACCAGATTAAAAATAAATAAATAAATTTAAAAAAGTTACCTTAAAGTCCCAATTACCTTTTTTATGTTTTATCCCACAGTGGAAACAAGCTTCCATAGTCCACCTAATTGAGATAAAGACTTTTATTTTACATGGAGCGGGTCACCTGATGAGGGAGACATGACCAGATCACATGACCAACCAAATATATACTTAGACATTTTCTCTTGCAGAATAAATGAATCATAGCTGACTGTAAATAATGTTTTTCTACAATGGCATGTGAAAGTATTGCTGCACACTGCTGGTGAAATGTGCTGTTGTTGCGCTCCTAGTGTCAGCAAGCGGAACTGCACACAGATAGCCCCGCCCCGCTCTCACGCCATTGGCTGGTTCAGTGTTGATGTGTTTTTAATAATAGCTGCATCATGATCAAACTAACAGCAGTGTTTTAATAGCCACAGTATTACACTTTTGGGAAAATTAACTCACTCTTTGCTTTACAGTTGACTATAACATATAGAGTTGATTCTAACATAAGAAATATAATTATTGGAATTATTTTTACTTGACTTTTGCATTGATTCATTAGGCACTGAAAATCTGCATTGATTTGTATTGATTATTCATTGATTTCTTTCTTTCTTTTTATCTATGTATGTCAGTGTGTTATATTGTGTTCACTTGTTAATGAACTAAACCTAAATAGTATGATATTGGAATTTCAGTTTGGAGAACTGCATACACAAGAAAAAACTTTTTAAAGTTTTTAACTAGATGTTTAAACTCAACACACAAAATAACTTGTATAGAAAAACTTATAGCTTTGTGACAATTAGCCCTAGTTTTCATACCATGCATACATTTTTAATGCCTTAAAATTGTTTTTAAAAAGGGGAAAAGAAAAGAAAAAGAACAAAGAAAGAAAAAAGAAAATATGAGGGGAAAATAGCATAAAAATGTACCTAAATCTGTTTAGATTTGAATACAAGCATATTTGTATTAAAACACATATAAAAAGAGTTGATTCTGTATGTTGTATCTTGTTAGAAACATCTAGTTAGAAAATAAAAAAAATATTTATTTATTTATTTATTTTTTGGAAATTTGTGTCTTTCAAACTAAAATTCCAGTAGGTTAATTTTCAATTGATTAATAAGTGAATATAATTACACTGATGTATGTTTTTTGTTTTGTTTTGTTTTGGTTTGGTTTGGTTAAAATAAACTTCATGGCATCAATAGTTAAATCATTATATTATTATTATTATTCTGCTAAGGTAAAAATCTTTGATTAAATCCAATTCTCAGAACATCAAACTAAACTATAAACTTTACTCAGAATTTTTTGTGTAGTGAAAACCCCAATCCTAACGAAAATGAGTAAAGTCAATAAATTAGACAAAACTAACCCAACTGAATCTCTTGTTACTGTTACTAAAATAGCATGTTTGCTTATAATACAACTAGTAGTTTTAATATGTAAAACAAAATAAGTAAACAGCCATTAAAATACTAAAGCTTCATACAAACAACAAACTTACAAAATTCAGGCATTAAAAACTGAAATTGTTTGGCCATAATACAACAAAGCATGGAACAAAAAAGAAAAAAATGTTTCACAAACTTGCATATTCATATATCGAGTGTATAGTGTATCGACACCACTGCATTTGTCCTGGGTAAAAATAAAATAAAAAGCTACTATTTTTTGTAGTTATGATGTTAAAACTTTAATGTTTGTGTATACAAGTGTAAAGTGACTTTTAAAATTAAAGAAATAATCAGTAAAAAGTGTGACAACAAGCCCCGGTCATGTGTAAAATCAACTATTAAACTTATATAACCCAGCTTTCACTTCTGCTTTTTTCTGTTCTCAACAGATGTTGCTTCTATAAACAACAAACCCAAACCAAAGAAAATGAATGTCATATTTGTGCAATCATAAATTGTGGGACCCTCTCATCAACAAAAGTTATACAATTGATGTCAAATATCAGATTGAAATATCATCTTACAGTTTCTTACTTTTTGTCATTGTATTTTGAACAAATCTGTTCTAAAAAGAAATAATATATGCTCTTATATGGTCGTTTCGTTGCACAGATTTACTTTATAAACAATAAAATAACAAATAGCATTTAGAGCTAAAGATAAACATATAATAATTTAACTTTATGCTTTTAGCAAATGCTTTTAACCAAAGTGACTTAAAAAAATGGAACAAATGCAACTTGTCAGTATTTGTAATGAAATAACAAACAAACAAATGAATGAAAGACAGAAAGAATGTTGCCTTTTATTTAATTAATCAATTTTAGTTCATTATTTGTAGTTATACTAAAGCTAAACTATAGTTAACTATTTAGTTATACCAAAACTTAAAAATATATTTTAAACATAAGTCATATAAGTTATAAATATAGCTAGTTTCTAAAACATTCCCTTTTGCATTTCTGTGTTTTAAACTATATTTTAAAAAACTATATTTTAGTTATTTTACAAAAACTTAAATATAACTATATTTTACTAAATGCATGTTATATAACTTGTAAATATTACTATCAAGTGCTTTTGTTTTTCTTTTTTGAATTTGCAGCACTTTGAGATTTTGTTTAAATGTAAGGTGCGATATCAATAAAATGTATTATTATTATTATTTACTAGTTTTTCTAAAACTTTCCCTTTTTCATGTATTTTAACTTTCTTTCAGTTAACTATATTTTAGTTATACCAAAACGTAAATATAAATATATTTCACTAAATGTCATATAAGTTATAAATATAACTAGTTTTTCTAAAACCTTCCCTTTTTCATTTTTGCGTATTTTCCACTTTATTTTAGTTAACTATATTTCAGTTATTTTACTTAAATCTCAAATACAGCTCTATTTTACTAAAATATAAGTTATATAAATACAGCAAGTTTTTCTAAAACATTCTCTTTTTCATTGTTTATATATATATATATATAATTAATTAATTTAGTCATTCATTTAGCAGATGCTTTTATCCAAATGAGGACAATGGAAGCAAACAAAATCAACAAAAGAGCAATGATATACAAGTGCTATAACAAGTCTAAGTTAGTTTAACACAGTACACAAGGGTTTTCTTTTTTTGTTAATTATATAATAGATAGAATAGAGAAAGCTAGTGTTAGAGGTCTTTTTTGTTTGTTTGTTTTTTTATTGAAAACAAGCAGTTAGAAAACAAATAGTGTGCAAGTCTTAAAGGGCCGTGTTTTTTAAAATTATTTTATTTAGCCTAAGTTAAACAGAACATATTTTAAATTTATAAATATAATTCGTTTTTCTAAAACTGTCCCTTTTCGTTTATTTATTCATGTATTTCTTAATTTTTTTCAAGGTCTTATTAGAAGATTTCTTTGCCTTACTCTCTCTCTCTCTGTGTGTGTGTCTTTTATTCTTCTCATGTGAGATTTTACACATCAATGGCCCTGGAGGTGAAAGGTGAGCCCAGATCAGTAAGACAATCCCAGGCTGCTTTTCTAACAGAAGACCCTCCTACCGGCCCCTGAGGAGGAGGAGCCGCAGCAACTGCCATTTTACAAAGAGGAGGTGCCAAAATACACCAGGAACACATTCCATTGGGGGAGAAACTCAAGCCTTGTGCTCTTATCTTATACCTGATTCACACCTTTTCCTCCTTTCACACTGTTTGTGTATTTAACAACTCAAATAGTAAATGTTTATTTCAAATGGTTTGTGTTGTGTTGTGAGCTGCATGTGAATTATGAAGGCCTAAAGTGATATTAACATTTTAATTAAGACACAAACTAAACAAACTAAAGTCAAAAATGAACTTTTGATGTTTATTCAGGATTAAAGTAATGCTTTCATAACCGCCGTTAACACACTGTGTGTGTGTGTACTGTAATTTACAAAAAATGCTAACAAAAATATATTTGAAAGACACTTTTAAATAAGAATTTTCACTCAGAAATTGCTAGTAAATTTCACAGAAAAATTACTAAGAAACAGCAAGCAACACTGAATTAAACATTATAATTTGTAGTATTTTCTATATTGTCTATTTTATAGAAACAACATTTTCTCATAACATTTCTCCAGTAACCTGTTTATACAACTTTGAAAAATCGGTTTTACAGTGAGCACATCCTAGTTTTTAATCAAACAAAAAACTGGCGAAAGATTACAAAAAAACAGCATTAGCACAAATCAACAGACAAGGACTAAAAATGTATGTGGTTATAATAACACCTGTACTCATAAATAACTTTATTTATTTTCCTGTAAAACAGGTTTCAGGATGGATCTAACAAATCTGTAAACACAAAACAGTTTTATATCACTTTGTAATTCTGAAACTTATATTAAACTCGTTTCAATCCGTTTTGAGAACTAAAACAACACTGGTATAATTTTTTAAAAACTATCAAATAAAGATCATCACCCAATTATGCAATAATACAGCAGCATAAATCTTAAGTAAATATAGGCTCGCATCGATATTTCACATTTGAGACGTAAATAATATCATGCAAAGATTAAAAACATTCTATAACTTCTTTCAGCGAGTTATAATTTTACTCCATTTTAACGCAAAAAGCAAGATATTGACGAAACTTTGTTAAATTGTCAATTTAAATAAAAATGCACGAGTGCATATTATAATACTTCCCCAAGTATTACGAGCGTCCCGCGCCCCGCAGAAGATGCTGCTTTGGCGTGCGAGATTTAAAGGCTCCGGACTCCTCGCATCTGCTAGAGATGTTGACCCACATAGTTGTTTACAGTTGTGAGCATTTTTCATTGTAGTAGCGCTTGTTGGATTGGCGGAGGAACGGTGGAGATCGGAAGTAGTTTGTGCATGCTAATGAAGGAGTTGGGCTTGTGGATATTTACGTTCAACGGGAGCCGCCCTTCATTCACCACATGGTTAAAAGCTGAGCGCGTTCGCGCCACTTTCGCAATTTTACTACGGTTTTGTAACGCAACCCACAGCGTGCTCGGATGCGACGCGTGTTGATGCTGTATTTCCACCATCGGCGCTAGAAGTTTACCGTTTAGTTTCGACGATTTGCCCGGAGCGTTGACAGTAAACGGTAAGTGTGCACAAGTGAGTGAAGATGGTGGATTCTACAAACCAATGTCTTACTACGCGCGTGTTATTGACGCGAAACCTGTTGTTGCCTTTTTCGCGCGATTTGCTCAGCGAAGTCTTGCGCGTTCTTGCGTAAACGTCTAAACCGTTCACTTTATTGTATGCGAACGGTTAGAGGAGTGGTTTTGGGCTAAAACGCTGTAGTGAGAGACGCGTGGTAGCCCACCATAGTTCAGAGAATGAGGGAGATTTGAAAAGCGTGCGCGAGGCTGCTGCAGTGCCAAACAAGCGTTCGCTCCAGTCACCGTTTACATTGTATCGGCGCGTTAAAATGCGTTCCGAAACGTTCCTCGACAACTTTTCATGGGCCGAGCGGTCTAAAATAGCAGTTATTCGCTGTGTTTTGTGATCGCTAGTGCTGGAGTTCGGTTGCCAGCAGAACAAAGCGACAGCACATGGGGCAGCTGCAGGCCGCGCGGTACTGTGTTAGCAACACTGCTAGGCTAGGTAACGTTCAGCGAGTTTGAAAGGTAACGTTACACGTTTGAACCAAACCCTCGCGTTTAAATATTTGGGGAACTACACTCGTGTTTCTGTTGACCAGAAAATACTGAACAACGGAGTTTGTGGTTTCCCGCAAATATTCTGAAAATTAGCGTGCGTTCTGCAAGCATGTGCGGTGGAACGCATTGGGCCGGTCACGTTTAAGAATATAATTTCAAAGCGTTCCGCACAGCACAAAAGGGTTTTGGCGTAAAATAAAACAAATGCCGTTCATGTAGACTGGTCGACTCTCACGTTGGGTAAATTGAGATGCCGCGTCAAACCAAAATTAGCAAGAACGGCTGGGGCTGGTGGTGTCGAACGTGTCTTAAATGCGTTCGACGCATTTCGCGGCAGTTGTTCGGAGTTGTAGAGTACTTTTTTTACCGACTAGCTTTGCAAGTTCCAACCCAAACAACGAGCAAAGCCGTCAACACTCGACTTTGCCCTTGTTTTTAGTTTGTTTCTCCAACACAACTACTGCGGACTCTTCGGCGCCATATTGGTGCAAATCATGGGGGAGGGGTATGCGCGCGTTTCGCTGGAGTGCGCATGCGTCGTAGAACGCCGGTTGTGTCCCTTACGAAAATTAAACATGGTTTTACAAGAAATTAAACCAAAAAAAAAAAACATGGTTACTATAGTTAAACCATGGTAACCACAAATTAACCCTGGTTTTGCTACACCAACCATACTTTAACTATGGTATATTTGTTGTAACGCTGTGGTTATACAAATGGTATTCAATATGCCATAAAACCACTGTTACTACACTTATTTTTATTTAATTATTTTTTTAAAGTAAATTTTCGTAAGGGCTACTTCGCTTATCGAATTCTATGAAGTGGTTTAGTTTGAATTTAAATACGCGCGTTTTCTATATTTTCAATGCGTCACGTCTAGTCAGAGTGACTTTTTTTTGTAGAAAATCTTGCTAGTGTTCATTGCGTGGTTTGGAACCTAAATACAGTAGTCAACATTTGAAGTGGATCAAAAAAAGCTCAAAGAACGCATTTTGGTTTTAGGACAAAGTTGATAAGGTTTTGATCCACTTCAAATGTTGACTACTGTACATTAATGAAACTGAATGAAAACAAGTGTGTAATAACATACCTTTTCCCTCTCTTTTCAGAAAAGCAGCAACCACCTCAAGTCACCTCACACCAGGGTCCACGTTAGATGCCTCTAACGCCGTCCCAAAAGTGGATGTGCCCGGTTCCTCGTGGCCGTGAGCTTGTCGACTCCATGTCAGCGTAGTGTCAAAGTGCTTACAGTGCAGGTAGTTCTGTAAAATCTACTGCAGTGGAGGCACTTCAAGCTCTACTTTGACATGAACACACACGAGCGGCGAAGTGAACTACTGCTTATGCTAAGGTGCATTTAGTGCAGATAGTGAAATAGACTAGCACCTACTGCCCTAAGTGCCCCTTCTGGCATAAGGGGCTGGCAAATCCCGCTGTTCCCCATTGGCTGTCCCCTATTCTTTCATTTCATGCAGTTCTCTGCTAGTTTTGCATAGTTGCACTACAAGAAATATTGAGTTGTGCAAATCTATGCAAAACTGATGGTGGCCTGCTTCCCCATCCTTTCCTGTGCTTCTCGCTTTGACCGTTTCTGCTTAAGTGCGCGTGTGTTTTTCAGGTTAACCCCTGTTTGTCGTGGCTCTGCGCTGTAAAACTCTCACTCTTGTTCCAGCAGTATTAAAGTGCTTATAGTGCAGGTAGTTTTGTAAAATGCCTATCTACTGCAATGTGAGCACTTAAAGTACTTCTAGATGCGAGCGTCGCGGAGAGAGCTTGACCGTCACGCTTTCCTGTGCGCACTGTCCTGGTTAGTTTTGCTGGTTTGCAGTCAGCGTTCGTATCGTTGCTGTGCAAATCCATGCAAAACTGATCGTAACAGTGAGGAATCTCCGCTTGCCGTCACACTCCAGCATCCCTTTCTTTGCAGGTTGGGATCAGCCGCAATGCTCTGCGCTGGAAGTATTGCACTTGTCCCGGCCTGTGAAGAGCATGGGAAATTGTCCAGCTGCTTTTGTGTTCTTTAATAAATTTGAGCCCCCCCCACTACTCCCTGTTTTGTTTAAATCTGATCATCTCAATAAAAGTTTGAAATGCACATTTGCTTGTGTGAAGTTGCATTTTAGTACAAGCTTTTGAATTTTTCCTTTTTTTTAATAACTATAATGGTCTTAAAAGGTCTGTTTTTGTATTAAAACATGACCAGTATTAAGTGTATTATAGGTGAATGGGGTTTATTAGGTTTAATGTTCAGTGGATTCACATCACACATCACAAAGTTTGACTTTTTTATTTTAGAATAATAGTAATGGTTTTAAAAAAAAGGTAGCTATGGAAATTACAAACTTAATTTTATGCATTAATGCATGGCCCTTTAGTTTGAGATAAACATTTAAGTGTCAACGTTTGAGTAGTAGTTCAAACTTAAATGCATTCCATGTTATTAGGACTTTTTTTTTTTTTTTTTTGGTATATCAAATGTTTTTGAACCATTATTTTTTCCTGAATCATAGCCTTTTTAATTTTTTTTTTTTTTTTGTAATGAGATTGCAGGGGGTTGTTTGGTCAGACTTGCAGGTAACTGTATGAACACTAGATGGCTGCATTGTATTTGGAATCCTCGAGAATGACTTGTTCGTTCATGTTCAGTATTTTAGAACTTGTGTTTGACTTTGTGAAAATGCATGCTTTTATTATAGAGTTTAAACTCATCTCAGTCCGTTTCTTTAGTAGAAGTACCTGCTTTAACCATAAATGTTTTCGTAAAGTTGCGTTTACGGGTGTTTCATTAATGTTCACTTCTATGTCCTGGGTTTAACACCCTTTAAGGTCAAATGTTAAATTCTGTTATAGCCTAAAGATGGACAAATGTCGTTATAGTAATTTTTTTCAGTATTTAGAGTGAAATTTTTGAATAAAGTTAGTGTTGTCGTTTACAAGAGAGAGTGAAGAATGCTTTAAAAGTCTTTTATTTCACATTTGTCAAATGTTGCATAAAGTATTAAAATGTATTTAGATAAGATACTAGCTATTAAATTAACAATCCTAAAGAGTTTAATGTGAATCGTTATAATATATAATTTGTGATGTGATAAAAATGACATGATGGTTCAGAAATAAATGGCGGTCTCTTGTTATGCATGTATATCCACACTGTTTTCGAGAGCAGATTATGCATGCTTGTATTATGAGAAACATGTTTGTAAAAGATATGAACCAGGTTTAGGACTGACGAGCACGGGGAAATATAAGAGTAGGTTGTACTATAAGAGGACTTTGAACCGTATTGACCCTGTGTGACGTCAAGGTCGAGCTCATCCTCCTCTTTTATCATAGGCTATATGATGGAGTTGTGCACTAGTAACTACAAACCACATCCATTCATCTGCAGCGACTCGGACTCTCATAAACTTGTCTGCAGATGTTAAAGCGCCTCATGCAGGACAGCTCTTTGGCTCCTGACTGTGGTGAGATTATAGGAGGGATAATGAGATTTGTGGAATATTCAGCATTTGGTGTTGTAGATGAGAAAGTACCGTGCAGCAGGAATGACCCGTATCAAGAATTTAAAGTTTGAAATGATAAACTACCATTTGAAAGTCTAGAGTAAGTGATTTGTATTTAAAGAAATTAATACTTTGGTTCGGGAAGGACACAGTAATCAAAAGTGACAGTAAAAACATAAGATTTCTGTTTCAAATAAATGGTGTTCTTTTGAATTTTGTTCATCAAATAATCCTGAAGAATAAAATGTATCATGGTTTCCACAAAAATATTCAGCAGAACAACTGTCTTCAACATTGTTGATCATCAGAAATGTAAAATCAGCATATTAGAATGATTTCTGAAGGATCATGACACTGAAGACTAATCTTAATATACTGGATAAAATAGCTCGGTTTATCTAAAGATGGACATTTTATTTATTTGTTTGTTTACAATGAAGTCAACATGGGGTGAATTTTAAATCATTTATCTCATTAAAATTCAAAGAAAAAAACTTTATTGGGAAAGTCATCATCCTCCAGGAAGTGACATCATTTTGGAGGGAAAGTACCAACAGCACAAACTCAAACACCAGTAAGTTTTTCAATGAATTGAATGGATTCAGTATTTTGTGGTGCTGGTTGGCTTTTCACAATGTAGGCTACATCGTTTCAAAGAGATTTACAGGAAAATATTGCTGTAAAACTACTCCTGTCTGAATAACAGTAAGGCCTGTGCATCCATCAGACCGTATCCTCCATATTTCAGTCTTTTAAAACTTTCAGACAAGACTTTACTTTTCAAGGCTAACTCAGTTACAGTCCCAAAAAACTGTTAGATCTCTGTGGACAATAATTTATCCTGTGTGATCAAAACAAAATGTTCCTTCATTATTTTCTTGCGACTAAGCAAGGTTCATTTTCATTTCACATTCACTTTAACAGCTTGTCACTTTTCTGAATATTGCCTTAAATGAAAATGTTTTGCATTTATATGATCGATTAAGTATAGCTCTTTGCTCGCTGTATGTTTAGAGCTATTCTAGTACATTTTCAGGAAGCAGAGCTTCACAGTGCTTCATTGGGTCTGTCTGTAATTATGATTTAACTACAGATAACGATGCCCATCATATGATTTTCGATCTAGAATGCGACTGCAATAATTCTGACTAAAATATATATTTTGGTAAAATATTTACATCTAAAGGTGATAGAACTTCAAATCTGTTCCCCCATTCATAACAGCAACGTACACTGAGTGTTACAGCGATATTGACAGACTTTCTAACTTTAAAACAGAGCCATTGTTTGTGCAGTAAACCACTTTTTAATAAAAGGAAAAAAAAATTATCCTGCTGTACAGAAAACTAAACCATTGATTCAAAACCGAAGAAACTTATTTCCTCGATGGAATAAAAATATAAAAAAGTATTTGTGACTTTATCTCACAATATTGACTTGTTTACTTACAATTGCAAGTTATACTCTCGTAATTGTGAGTTTACATCCCTCAATTCTTACTTTTTTTAAGTTTGCATCTCAAAATTATATATTTTTTCATCTGAATTCTTAGTTTACATATAAGAATATTGATGTTTTTCTCTGAATTCCGAGTTTACATCTCTGACTTTTTCTCTCTGATTTTTGAGTTTGCATCTTTAAATTCTGACTTTTTTTTTTTTCCCAAAAAAAATTTGAGCTAGCATTTTTTAATTCAGACTTTTTCTCAGAATTTTGAGTTTGCTTCTTTAAATTCTAACATTTTTCTCAGAAATTGGAGTTTACATATTGCATTTTTTACTTTTCTCTGATTTCTTAGTGTACATCTCAAAATTCTGACTTTTTCTCTTATAATTTTTTAGCTTGCATCTCTGAATTCTTTTTCTCTCAGAATACTGAGTTTGCATCTTGCAATTTTGACTTTTTTTTCTCAGAATACTGAATTTACATCTTGCGATTTTAATTACATTTTTTCTTGCAAAAAAAAAAAAGTTACGGTTACCTTTTATTTTTTATTTCATGGGGAGTATAAGCTTCCACAGGCCACAACATGCACCAGTGTGAAATCAGACTGTATATAATGTGACAGGATCCTGAGTGTCTACTCATTATTCACCTAAATCTTTTGCACTGAAGTAACATGTCAGGTTAGTGTGGGTCTCTCTCCTTCCCGTGTTCGCCATTCATTGAATCATTTATTGCAGCGGCCTATGAAAGCATCATCAATCTTGTTTCGTCTGATCTAATGTGCTGTCAGCTGCTCCGTGTCCCCTTGTCCAGTCTCATAATTTAACCACTAATATGTTTCATAATGTCCTCCGGGCATGTGGAAGTATGGAGGTCATTATAGTTTGCAGCAGGCAGATGCGAGAGGAAGATTTGACTGGGATTTCGCCAAGCAGCATCACCATGTTTTCAATGAGAGAAAATAACACAAAAGACATTTTTGTTAAAAGAACAGCACAAAAATACAGCTATAACCACGACTTTATCATGAATGCGAGCGGTTGATCACAAGCAACTGGCTTTCTTCCAAACTGCATCCAGTGGAAATAGTTCCCAAGCCTCGTATGAAAGCATCTTTCAGTATGATTTTCTTCATAGAGATATGTGACAGACAAAAGCATGTTTCGTCTTTTTGGAACGATCCTATTTCCCCATGACCATAATTAATTATTAACCGGTCCAAAAGCATGCTGGCATGTAACCAGCATCTCTACAACTGGACTGGCCTAACAGAAAGTTCAGCGGGAGCAGTATGTATCCGACAACTGGAAGTGACAGGGAAAGGATGAAGTAGATTTATATAACAGCATTTTTGAGGTCATATGATTGTGTAATATTCTTAGATATCTAGCTTATGTCCATTGAAACACTGCATGATATCTGCTCCAGAGGAAGGAACAGTATAGTTTCTTGTTGAAAGTTTCTTGAATGCTCTGAAGTTTGGGAACAGATTTGGAGAAATGTAGCATTGCATCACTGTCTCAGCAATGGATCCTTTGCAGTGAATGGGTGCCGTCAGAATGAGAGTCCAAACAGCTGATAAAAACATCACAATAATCCACACCACTCCAGTCCATCAGTTAACATCTTGTGAAGCCAAAAGCTGCATTTGTGTAAGAAATAAATCCATCATTAAGATGTTTTAAACTTCAAACCATCACTTCCTGGCTAAAATTCAAGACCGTAATCCATAATAGTGCTTCCTCCAGTGAAAAAGTGGTCTGGATTTTGATGTGAGAGACAATAGGAGATGGACTTTTTCTCTGAAGGAAGCGTTATTATGAATTATGGAGTCGTATTTTATTCGGAAGCAACGGTTTATTATTTGGATTATTGAGATGTTTTTATCAGCTGTTTGGACTCTGACGGCACCCATTCACTGCAGAGGTGAAGCAAGTGATGGAATGCTACATTTCTCCAAATCTGATGAAGAAACAAACTCATCTTGGATGGCTTGAGTGAGTGCATCTGTAACAAATTTTCACTTTTGGCTGAAATGCTCTGTTTACTGGGGAATAAAGTTTGCTACCTAGAACAATTCCTCTGAAGCTCATCTGATTGACAGCTTGGCTTCCAAGGGTGGCCAGTGCCATGTATATAACTGTGTACATATGAGTCAGACAGAGCCTATGAGTGTAGGAGTGATGCTGGCAGAATGAGAACTGTGTGGAAAACAGCATGTACATAAATGTAAATACACCCCTCTCTGTGTAACCTTACACTAATTATAGGTTTAATTTATTTTTATTTTTACTTTTTTGGGGGATTATGCTGTTTTTAGTG
Organism: Onychostoma macrolepis; assembly: GCF_012432095.1. Classification (NCBI taxonomy): domain Eukaryota; kingdom Metazoa; phylum Chordata; class Actinopteri; order Cypriniformes; family Cyprinidae; genus Onychostoma; species Onychostoma macrolepis. Next base: position 2,492,096 of record NC_081163.1, read on the forward strand.
TAGGTCTTGCCGATAATTTTTTTTCTAATTTTGGTGCATAAGAATTCTGAGGTTCTAAACTTTGCAAATGTGTGGATATGGGCTGCATATTCTCTATCTATATTCTCTACAGTGGGTACGGAAAGTATTCATTTTTTTTCCTCATTAATGTACACACAGCACCCCATATTGACAGAAAAACACAGAATTGTTGACATTTTTGCAGATTTATTAAAAAAGAAAAACTGAAATATCACATGGTCCTAAGTATTCAGACCCTTTGCTCAGTATTTAGTAGAAGCACCCTTTTGATCTAATACAGCCATGAGTCTTTTTGGGAAAGATGCAACAAGTTTTTCACACCTGGATTTGGGGATCCTCTGCCATTCCTCCTTGCAGATCCTCTCCAGTTCTGTCAGGTTGGATGGTAAACGTTGGTGGACAGCCATTTTAGGTCTCTCCAGAGATGCTCAATTGGGTTTAAGGCAGGGCTCTGGCTGGGCCATTCAAGAACAGTCACGGAGTTGTTGTGAAGCCACCCTTCGTTATTTAAGCTGTGTGTTTAGGGTCATTGTCTAGTTGGAAGGTAAACCTTCGCCCAGTCTGAGGTCCTGAGCACTCTGGAGAAGGTTTTCGTCCAGGATATCCCTGTACTTGGCCGCATTCATCTTTCCCTCGATTGCAACCAGTCGTCCTGTCCCTGCAGCTGAAAACACCCCACAGCATGATGCTGCCACCACCATGCTTCACTGTTGGGACTGTATTGGACAGGTGATGAGCAGTGCCTGGTTTTCCACACATACCGCTTAGAATTAAGGCCAAAGTTCTATCTTGGTCTCATCAGACCAGAGAATCTTATTCAGGTGTTTTTTATCAAACTCCATGCAGGCTTTCATGTGTCTTGCACTGAGGAGAGGCTTCCGTCGGGCCACTCTGCCATAAAGCCCCGACTGGTGGAGGGCTGCAGTGATGGTTGACTTTCTACAACTTTCTCCCATCTCCCGACTGCATCTCTGGAGCTCAGCCACAGTGATCTTTGGGTTCTTCTTTACCTCTCTCGCCAAGGCTCTTCTCCCCGATAGCTCAGTTTGGCTGGACGGCCAGCTCTAGGAAGGGTTCTGGTCGTCCCAAACATCTTCCATTTAAGGATTATGGAGGCCACTGTGCTTTTATGAACCTTAAGTGCAGCAGACATTTTTTTGTAACCTTGGCCAGATCTGTGCCTTGCCACAATTCTGTCTCTGAGCTCTTCAGGCAGTTCCTTTGACCTCATGATACTCATTTGCTCTGACATGCACTGTGAGCTGTACGGTCTTATATAGTCAGGTGTGTGGTTTTCCTAATCAAGTCCAATCAGTATAATCAAACACAGCTGGACTCAAATGAAGGTGTAGAACCATCTCAAGGATGATCAGAAGAAATGGACAGCACCTGAGTTAAATATATGAGTGTCACAGCAAAGGGTCTGAATACTTAGGACCATGTGACATTTCAGTTTTTCTTTTTTTAATAAATCTGCAAAAATGTCAACAATTCTGTGTTTTTCTGTCAATATGGGGTGCTGTGTGTACATTAATGAGAAAAAAAAAATGAACTTAAATGATTTTAGCAAATGGCTGCAATATAACAAAGAGTGAAAAATTTAAGGGGGTCTGAATACTTTCCGTACCCACTGTATATATCTAATCTGGCACAGCCCAATTTCAGCCTGAATAGAACTATTTTTAGTGATTCCTTCTGCCTTGAATTTTATTAGTATTAACTGTTGGGCTCAAGCAAAATTGGAGGTACATTATTTTTTCAAGATAAAAAACTGAAAAGAGACAGTGGTGGGCTGCAAACGTCATTAAATTTGTAAGTGTGAAATTCTAGCCTATTAAATATTTTAGATCTGAGAATATGAATTTGGCTGCAATAGAAATTCATGCAACCTTTTCTATCATTAATGTTCATGAATTACTACACAACGACTTTTTGTGTGGTTGGCTATTTTAAAATTTCTGTTGTTCTAAAAAAAAAAAAGCAAAAATAAATTATTTTGTCACAATCTGCTTCGTAATTCACAGCTACACTGGAAAAAATAATAATTTCTTATAATTTTTATTTCTGTTTTCCAGTAACATTCTTAAATCAAGATAAATTTACTTGAGAAGCAAAATGACATAAAATAATAAGTCATTTTCTTCTGTGGAATATTAATATTTACTCATAAGATTATTTTTCTTGGCCCATTGGCTGATATTTTTCTAATTTTAAGCCAAAACTCACTTAATTTTGGTGCATTTTTCAGAAAACAAGACATATGTCATTTAATAACATCAATGTTTAAATATGGAAAACAAGACAAAAATACGTTTTTTGTTTTTTTTTTCTTCGGTGTAGCAAAGTTAGCTAAAGGTAAAGGCTAAATTATCTAAAAAAATAAACTAAAGTTTTTATATTCAATCTATAGTAAAGTGATACATAATATCATATTTTATCAACATACCGCTAGAAACCGATCGAGATGGAACGCGCGAACCTTCTGTTGTTATGGTTACCATCGCTGCACTTAAATTCTCTAGCGGCTATTCGGAAAAAACGCACTTTAAATAACTTGTAATCTAACTTTTTTATTGAAAAATCCTTTTAAAACCTGTATATACTTGTATGAAAAAATGTGTAGGCTACTGTTTTTATGCGTAGGCTACTGTAAGCACACCCCCTTTGGGGGAATTCAAGCAGTCATGGGGTCAGACCCTCTTAAACTCTCCTCATAATTCGTAAATCTCATTTTTAAAAGTTTCCACACATTCCATAGCCGTGAAAATCGCGACTGATAATCAGTTACGCGCTATACTGCATTGGAATAACATTCCGTTTGTAAAACGTTCGGAACGTTTTGATAACGTATGGCGCACGCTGTCCTCGGTAGGTAAACTCGCTTTCCTCCAGTCAAAGTGAAGAAAGTCGAGAAAAGAAAAAAAGAAAAAAAAAAACCTGAAGTGCAGTCCCAGGCAGCGCTGTGGAGGATCTGACTCTGACAGCTGCAGGTTCACTCGCATCTCTCCGCGTTCACCGCGAACTCTCGAGGAACTCCAGTCAGAGCGCGCGATGTTTTCTGCTGAGAAACTTCAAGGCGTTTTGACTCCCAAATAGAGAGGAATCAGCGCGTGCTTTCTCAGAGATCAAGGATCAGCAGCGGAATAAATCAACAGATCTCAGCGGAGCTCGCGATGTCGGCTGTGTTTGCCGTTCTGTGCGCGCTTTTGGCCCCGGTTGCAGCGGATCTACACGCGGTGAACTGCAGCCAGGTGAAAGACGCGGTCGCTGACCTGGGTTACAGTCCTGCAAATGTTCCCACCGAGGAAACAGCAGGTATCGACTGAATTACAACACTGTCATCTGTTTAAACGCCGCTTAATATGGGAGGCCGGGGCAAGTTGTCACACGGTCTGTAGCCTATGTCAGTTTTGTTTTAAGTCAAAGGTCCGTGCTTGTTTGGCATTGGTTGTGTAAGCTTGTTTCATACGTCTAGTTCAAAAACAGAATAATATAATATTTAATTCCATTCTGTTTAACTGTTTGGTAACAAGTGGACGCAGTAAAATCGCTATGCAATGAGGGTTGATTTGAAACGTCAGGTTGGGGCAAGTAACTTGTGACCCTGGAGCACAAAAGCAGTCATAAGTATCACAGGTATATTTGTAGCAATAGCCAAAAATACATTGTATGGGTCAAAATTATAATTTTTTCTTTTATGCCAAAAATCATTAGGATATTAAGTAAAGATCATGTTCTGTGAAGATATTTTGTAAATTTCCTTCCGTAAATATATTAACATTTAATTTTTTGATTAGTAATATGCATTGCTAAGGGCTACTTTTGGACAACTTTAAAGGCGATTTTCTGAATATTTTAATTTTTTGCACCCTCAGATTCCAGATTTTCAAATAGTTGTATCTCAGCCAAATATTGTTCTATCCTAACCAACCATACATCTCAATTTCCAAAAATTGACCCTTATGACTGGTTTTGTCGTCCAGGGTCACATTTATAATGTACATTTTTGCTTTGAAAAGCATTGCAATAGCTTTTTAATAAGTTTTCCTGATTCATTATTGTCTTATTGTTTATTTAATTGAATACAATCGACTGTTTAATGGTAAGTTCTATTGTGACAACTTGCCCCAGAGTGGCGACTTATTGGCATGAACTAACTGTTAAACATTGATTTCCTGGGTAGTAATGAGGGAAATATTTCGTAGCATGTTAGTAGTTCATATTCTTATTTATAGTTATTTGATAGTCATAAACAGGGAGATTTCAGTCACAGATGTTGCAGAAGTTTCTAAAACTGTTGTAAGATTTGCTTGAAACAGAGTTCAGCTTCACTGATCTTGTTTGAATGAATGAGACTTTAGGGAACTATGTTATTTTGCATGTTACCAGACTTCCTTTCATGCAGTGGCACATTTTAACACCAACATTTTGAATAGCTTATGTCAAGGTCTTGTGAGTCATGGCTTTAATTACTGGTTCGTTAAAAATAGTTATCTCAAGGTTGCAGAAGGTTCCTACCAACTTTTAAACCAAACCTATGCCCTTGGTTTAACTTTATTTTGTGGTATGAGTGAGGTTGCAAGAATTCTAGACCCTAAAATGAGTCATGGACCAAAAAAGGTTGAGAAAACCAAAAAAGTGCATGCAAACCTTTTTGCCTTCACAATATTGCAGTGGTAGACTATTTAGGACAATTTGAGTTTGCATTATTATTGCTTATAAAATGCTCACAGTAATGTCTGAAATGAGACAAGCAGCATATTTTGCAATTCACCTTTGCTGATAAGAAGGTGAGAAATCTAAGAGTTAGTTCCATCGCTGGACCTCCAAACTGAACCCCATAACCTCTTCGGTTGCTCTCAGTCCTGTGCTTTTTGAGAAGATCCTGTCATCATCTCAGGCTAATTATTATTATTTTATTTCAGTTTTATTTAATTTTGTATTAATAAATTAAATTAATTTAATTTAATTTGCTGATAAGAAGACGAGAAATCTAAAATATCCCATCAACATTTCAGCCTAAAAAGCTTATGGTTCACAGAAATAGGTTCATTTTATTTAAAGAAATAGTTCATCCAAAAATCATCTGTCTTTTATTTATCAAATTAATTCTTTTATTTTTATTTTATTTGATTGTTTATTTCATTATTTTATGTTTTATTTTACTTTTATTTTTGTATATTTGTAATTTATTTTATTTTCATTTAATTTATTTTATTTTATTTTTTATTGCCGAAAAGAAGGTGAGGTAAAGGAATTGTTCATCCAAAATTTTAGTTTATTTTATTATTTAAATTTATTTTATTTTACTTTTCATTTGATTATTTTATGTTTCATTCTATTTTTATTTTTGTATTTTATTTTCATTTAATTTATTTTTTTTTTTATTGATGATAAGAAGGCAAGGAATCTAATAGCTGAAAACTAAAACAAGTGTTTTGAGATCTTAAAATAAACATTGTGGTGCACAGAAACAAGTTCACTTTAGTTAAAGGAATAGTTCATCCAAAAAACTCTTTTATTTTATTTTATTTTCTGATAAGAAGACGAGAAACCTAAGAGGACCTCCAAATCGAACCCCATAACCTCTTCGGTTGCTCTCTCTATCCTGTGCGTTTTGAGAAGATCCTGTCAACATCTCGGTCTAAAAGACTCGTGGTGCACAGAAACAGGCATCACACTTACAGCATCCAGCATCTGCTGGCTTGTCAACAGTGCTAAATGTGTCCTCTGCTCCTGAGGTTCTCAGCAGCTCTTCCCGTATATTTAAATCAATGTTACGAGCCCTCGTCGCATGCCAGACTCCTGCAGACACGCTGAAAGCTCAGTGTGTGCAAACAGGCCTCCAGCCGCTGCTTGTGTTCCAGTGTGGGTGTTTTCTCAGATGCATGAAGGGATTTTGTTTAACTAAACTGATGTTTGGTGTAGGTGAATGTGTGTGTCTGGTGCTGTTCTCAGTCGGACCCTGTAATTTCTCACCCGCGCCTCAGAGGTCAACCAAAAGACTGAAATAACGCTGTTGACATTTTGTGACCTCCTTGACTTCATGATCAGAGATAGAATTGCTGTTGATGGGCGAGAGGTTTTCGTCTGGAAGCGTGCAGTCTAACAAATCACTGTCAGGAGAGTCATTCATCAACAGGGGCACTGGCTGGCATTACTTTAAAGTCGACATTGACCCTGTTGACCTTATTAATACGCTTTCCTATGCTTTTCATGTTGAGCCAACAGAAAATTAACACACAAATATACACCGTGTCATATCTTCATGCAGATTAAAAATATACACCCTGAGGTGGTTTGATTAGCGCTGGTTTAATGCCGTTTTGCACTTTTTTTTTTTAAATATTTTGAGCCTTCAATAGACATGGAATTGGAAAATGGCCCCTTTTCCTTGGAAACAGTTGGCCAGAATTGGAAACCAAGGTCAAAAATGAGAAGTGCACAGACAAGTGATGATACGATTTAGTTTTAGTAAGAGAATTGAGCATGATAGCCTTTTCTGTGTGCAAATGGAAAAGTTTTGTACCTGGAAATGGCAGGTTCACTTTAGTTAAATACCTAGTTCACCCAAAAATTATTATTATTATTATTATTATTATTATTATTATTATTATTATTATTATTATTATTATTATTATTATTATTATTATTATTATTATTATTATTATTATTATTATTATTATTATTATTATTATTATTATTATTATTATTATTATTATATTGGTATTATTATTAATTATTATTTTATTTTATTTTATTTTATTTTATTTTATTTTATTTTATTTTATTTTATTTTATTTTATTTTATTTTATTTTATTTTATTTTATTTTATATATATATATATATATATATATATATATATATATATATATATATAATTGTATTTTTATTTGAGATTTTTATTTTTAATATTTAAATGAATAATAAAATAAGCTTTGCACCTGGTAATTTATATATATGTATTTATATTTTATTCAAATATAATAATGACTCGGAAACTATTGAACCCAAATTGAGTGTGCATGAAATATGCAACTCCAAAACCAAACAAAAATATGGAAATGACCAATTGCTGAGACAATCTATGAGCTCTGCTGCCCACATGAACAGCCACAAGAAGACGAGAGAGGACTGAAGTGAATGTAAATGCTTTCTTTTATTAGACTGAAAGAGAGTTGCTCATCATAATGAGAGATTCTGTGGAGTGACTGACAATCAGGTTGATTGTGGATTCACTTTGACGGGTCGTCATTTCGACGTGAAGGACCCTGTTCAGTGACTGATTGTTTGTTTCCATCTCATTCATCTCTGTCGCTCACCAAGGCTGCATTTATTTGATTAAAAATACAGTACAAATTCTGAAACAATTTCTTAACTTCTATGTGAATATTTGTTCAAATGTAATTTATTTCTGTGATCAAAGCTGTATTTTCAGCATCATTACTCCAGTCTTCAGTGTCACAAGATCCTTCAGAAATCATTCTAATATGGCGATTAGCTGCTCAAGAAACATTTCCGATTATTATCAGTGTAAAATTGCGTTGCTGTGTCTCTCTCTGGTCTGTAGGAGACAATCTGCAGTTTTGCGCTCCTCAGAGAACCTGCTGTAACGCAGAAATGGAGGAGAACTTCAGCCAGAGAAGCTCACGGGACTTTGAGAAGCTCATGGACGACACGAGCGAAGAGCTGAGGGACACGTTTATGACCAGACATAAAAGGTTTGATGGTACGATTTGTTCTTTAACGTTCATTGATTAGTTGGTGTCAAATTATTAAGTTATTATGAGACTTGTTTCAACTTAAAATCAGCTTGTTTAGTGGAATGAGGGATTATTAACCCTATAAAGCCCACATTTCGAAGGCCTATAAATGATTATCAACATGATTGCTGTTAAACCTGTTTCACTCCATCTACTCTGCCTTCTGTCGTCTGATTGATTGATTATGCTTTTTTATCAGGTAAAAGCTCTTTTAGTGTAATTGAACAAACGTCCAGCTTCAGCTGCTGCTTCACGTGTCTTTCTGCTGACAAATCTTGACTGATTTTTATCAAATAAATGTGTTAATATGTAATATGTTTGGATCATTTCAATCTCATTTTACTAAGACATATTATTGGAGATATAGAGTGACCACTGTAAGTATCTGTGGTACTGTTATAAAGATCTCATTGATTTACATTAAAAGAATCAGAATTTCATTTTACTTTTTGGCCATATAAATATCAGCATCTGCTCCAGATTGCGTAATTAGAGATTCAGTGCATTGGGCAAAAATGTATTGTTTTGTTCAGCAAGGATGCATTAAATTGATCAAAAGTGACAGTAAAGATATTTATAATGTTGCAAAAGATTAAACGGAAGGAACTGTTGGTGTCTTTCATGTTAAAAGTAAAAATAAATAATAATGCAGGAAACAGAATAAGGAAGGCATTCCAAAGATGTTTTTCTTTCATGTTTCTGTAAGTAGAGATAAAAGATAAACTACTGACAACACATTTGTGTAATTGCTTGTTATTGCTTATTATTATTAGCAAAATGTCACCGATGTTTGCTTCTGCCCCATTTAATCTAAAATAATAATTAAAAAAATCACAGATTAATTCAAAGATTAAATATTTATCATCCTTCCATTTCTGATGACTGTAGTTTATAACACAAACTGTCAGATAAACATTGCCTCCCTGAAACTCACTTCCTAAAATCATAATGCGGTTGATGGTCTGATTATAAGTCTATTTAATTGCTATTGTATTTTCTAAGCAAATTCATTAATCCATTTTTTTTTTCTGCATTTACATTTATTATTTGGCAGACTTTTTTTTTTTTTGTATTACCCTTTTCCATTTTTTTATTAAATATTTTATTCTTAATTTTTGCATTTTTGCAATTATTATTAGATTTATTATTTGGTTAAAAAAAAATTGGTTAAAGTTTTCACAATTTTTTTCCAAAACTACTTTCTATGCATCTTAGCTCTACATGATAAAATACAAGAACTTTTTTACATTTTGATTTGCATGTTTTATTTTTCCTTACATGTTATTATTTTAATTTGTTTTATTTAATATTTTAGTATTTTTACTTTATTATTTATTTAATTACTTTTTATTTTATTTTTATTATTATTATTGTTGTTAATTTTCTTTACATTTTTCTTTCTTTCTTTATTCATTTATTAATTTATTTTACTATATTATTATTATTATTATTATTATTATTATTATTATTATTATTATTATTATTATTATTATTATTATTATTATTATTACAATTGCATTTATTATTTGGCAGACAATTTTTATTTGGCAAAGGTTTCATCATTTTATCCAAAGCAACATTCTGTGCATCGTAGCTCTACATGATAAAGTACAAGAATTTTTTTTATATTTAAATTTTTAAATTTAGCTTATTTTTAATTAATTTGATTATTTTTACTGTTTTATTTTACTGCTTTATTTATTTTGTTTTTTTTTATTTATTTACATTTTTACAAATACTATTGCATTTATTAATTGACAGACAATCATTATTTGGCAAAGGTTTCATAATTTTATCCAAAGTGACTTTATGTGCATCCTAGCTCCTCGTGATAAAGCACAAGAACCCGTGCTGTATATAGCACAATCATGTGTGCCTTATTGCTTTTTTACAGTTATGCCATATTAAAATATTAAAGACAAACATTTATTGCAACATCCAGAACCGGAACGGATGTTTTATAATTCCCAGCATGTTTTCTGTGTGAACAAATACCCTGTTTACTGTGACATTAAGAATTCAGAGGTTTCATCATGCGCTGTGATGATCGGGACGCACAAACAAAGAGCGCTGACGAGTTTGTCAGGGAGAATGTGAGCAACACTGTGCTGCACTGCATTCAAATGAACATAATGGCATTGAGACGGACCTCGTGAAGAAGCACTTCACAGAAGAAAGTGAAGAATTATCTGTGCTCATCAAAACAGTCCGACTCGATTGACCCTTCAGTTGCTTACAGTTTCAGTCCCGAATGAATGATGCTCAAACTGATTGAATATTCTTATGTGTGCCAGATTAAAGTGTTATATTGCAAAGCCATTCTTCTTTAAAGAAAGAAATAGTTTAATTATGCATTAAAATGATTTGACTGCAGAGACCGAATCAAAAGTGAGACACAGAAAAGAGAAAAGCCTCATATGAAAGCAATTACAGCTGATTTGTGAACAGAACTATTCTTAACATTACAGCACATTCACTTTGCTACTTCAGCAGAAAGTCATTAGATTCTCTCATTAGCAGCTTAAAGGTGAATCAACATTCATCTAAAACAGCATTTAGAGATCGCTAAGCATTTAAACTCATCTCTGGGTTATCTGGAAGCACTTAAATGTAAAGCTATGTCAGTTTCGTTTTCTGCATTTCTTGATTTCTATCTTACTGAGATTTAATTCATTCTCCAAAAAACTGAATGTTTGTCTTGAGCAACTCAATTTATTTATATTTTAGCTGAATGTCAACTATGTTTTTAACAAAACAATACAATTGCTATATGAAAATCTATATTACAGTGAAAAACATCATTTTTTTTGTATGTGTATATATATATATAATCAACTTTTGATTTAAATTAATATAAATACAAGCTTTAGAATAGATACTAATTTTAAAATTGCTAAGTTTGCATCTTTTCTTTTAAGCTCTTGGTGAACTTATATGAATTAATTCAATAAATTGAGTTGATTTACTTGCAAAAATATCATCTGGTATTTTCTTTCAGCTTCTCAAACTTTAATGTTTTTTCCTGCCTTGTAAATGTTAAAGTTCAAGATATTTTTCATAACAATCTCTAAATATGCAACAAAAATGAACCAAACTGACACCGAATTCTCATTATGAATGTGTTTTCATTGAAATGAATTAAGGATAGCTACTTGTATTCATTTATTATTCGATAACACATCAGTTTACTTACTAATACTGAAGAATTCAAACCATTTTCAGTCAGAAATTGCTAGTAAATATTTCACAAATAATTACAAAGAAACACAGAGTAACACATTGAATTAAACACAAAAGTTTGAAGTAAAAACTGAAATAGTGCTTTCTTGTGCTCCAATAATCTTTACTTCATTTATAACTTTGAGAAACCAGCTAAATCAGTTTCTCATTTGTGACCCAAGACCACAAAAGCAGTAGCACAGGTATATTTGTAGTATTGCTGTCAAACGATTAATCGCGATTAATCGCATCCAAAATAAAAGTTTTTTGTTTGCATAATATATGTATGTGTACTGTGTTAATTTATTATGTACATATAAATACACACACATTCAGTATATATTTTGAACATATTTACATATATATACATGCATGTATTTATATTATTATATTTTATATTATATGAATGAATGAATGAATGAACATATGAACATAACATATTTTTCTTAAATATATGCATGCATGTGTTGGTATTTATATATACATAATAAATACACACAGTACACACTCATATATTCTGTAAACAAAAACTTTTATTTTGGATGCGATTAATCGTTTGACAGCACTAATTTGTAGCAATAGCCAACAATACGGTTCAAAATGATCGATTTTTCTTTTATGCCAAAAATCATTAGGATATTAGGTAAAGATCATTCGATTAAGATATTTTGTAAATTTCCTACCGTAAATATATCAACTTAATTTTTGATTAGTAATATGCATTGTTAAGAACTTAATTTGGACGACTTTAAAGGCGATTTTCTCAATATTTAGATTTTTTTTGCACCCTCAGATTTTCAAATAGTTGTATCTCAGCCAAATATTGTCCGATCCTAACAAACCTCAATGGAAAGCTTATTTATTCAGCTTTTAGATGATGTATAAATCTCAATTTCCCTTATGACTGGTTTTGTGGTCCAGGGTCGCATTTTTAATGGACTGTAAATGCTGTATTTCATGCTTTAACAGAGTTCTTCTTGGAGTTGCTGGAGAACACAGAGCGCTCTCTGAATGAGATGTTTCTGCGCACGTATGGGAAGCCCTACTTGCAGAACGCCGAGGTCTTCCAGGGCCTGTTCGCCGAACTGAAGCGATACTACACAGGCGGCAACGTCAATCTGGAGGAGATGCTGAACGATTTCTGGATGCGTCTGCTGGAGCGCATGTTCCAGCTCCTGAATTCCCAGTATCTCATCACCGAGGACTATCTGGAATGCATCGGAAAGTACATGGAGCAGCTTAAGCCCTTTGGAGACGTTCCCAAGAAGCTGAAGTCTCAGGTTACACGAGCATTCATCGCCGCCCGCACCTTCGTCCAGGGCCTCATGGTTGGACGGGAAGTGGCTAACAGGGTTTCTACGGTGAGCTAAAGTGGTGTTCATAAAGTGGTGCTAACTGCCCTGTCAGACTGATTCGTGCTTGTGATTTTATGAGAAAAAATGAAACCTGTAGCATCTGAGAGTATGAACTGCATTCGGTGTGAGTGAAGGTAACATGCAGAGTTCATTCATGCATGAGGTTTGAAAATACAATTATATCAGAGCATATGTTTTTAGGGCCCTTTGAAATCTGTTTGACTTTTTTCCCAAAATCCATTTTTATGTATAAATTTGACTGGATTACGTTTTAATAGTTAAATTAAATGTAAAGGATGTCTAATTAATTGAAATCATGAAAACTTACAGAATTTATTAAAAGTTTAATAAATATAATCATCTTTTTAGTTTCAATTTTATTGGATTCTTTTTTTTTTTCGTTTGAATTTTTCTGGATTCCGTTTTAATGGTTAAATTAAATAAATAAAAATGTCTAATCAATTAAATTGATTAAACTTACAGAATTTAACAGTTTATTAAAGTTTTATAAATTACATTTTTAGACCCTTATGAAGTCTGTTTTATTTATTTCCTTTTTTTCAGTTTAAATTTTACTGGATTTCATTTAAATGGTTAAAATAAATGTAAAGCATGTCTAATTAATTGAAATCATGAAACTTATAGAATTTTACAATTTATTACAATTTTACAAATTCTATTTTTTAGACCCTTATGAAATCGGTTTTTCTTTTTTCTTTTTTATTAAAAATTTTAATTAGTTAAAATTAAAATGTTAGGGCCCTATGCATTTGTTTTCCATCTTTTCATTTAAAATTTTATTTATTATATTAAATTAGTTATTCTATTCTGTTATTTATTTTTTTCAGTTTTAATGTTTCTGCATTCTGTTTTAATGGTTAAATTAATGTTGTTGTTTTTCCCCCCCAAATTGCATTTTTTTTTTTCATTTAATATTTTTTTCCCTCCATTCATCAGTTGAATTGCGTTATACTGTAAATTCCATTATTATGACTGGATTCCATTCGCAGCTATAGTCGATTCCTCATAAGGAGCTCTAATATACCTGGAGAGACAGATCCACATGACTTTTACAACCATGGTTTATAAAAAATGAGATTTCTCTATATATTATAGATCTCCTGCTCTACCATCACATGCTGATGCACAGTACTGAATCATAGGAAGGAAAATGGCGACAGAACTTGGGTTTCTGCATTTACGGCTCTTGTTGGTTTAAGGATTAGCAGCTTCTTCTGAATGAAGTGTATTATTGACTCAGTTGAAGGTCACTGCTCTAAATGCACAGCGTTGTGTGTGAGCTCAAATGGAGAAGGTTGTTCAGTGTTTTAATGGTCTGATTTATTCACCCTCATTTTCCAAACGCATTACTTCATTTCATATGCGAAGAACAAAATGAGATGTTAGGCAGAATGTCTGAGCTGCTCATAACAAAAATGCATGGTAATTTATATTGCAAAGCTACAGGGTTATTATCATTACTAAAACCATAAAAACATTTCATTAGCTACCTGTTTTGTTTTTTTTTCAGCTAGTTGCAAAAAGCAACAGTTCTCATTTTCTTATTAAGTTATAATAAAATGAAATAACTAAAACATAAGAAATATATATAGACATAAAAAATAAAAATACAAAAACACAACAAATTTATTAAATTAAAATGAAAACAGATCATCTAAAAATAAAATTTAATTTAGAATATGCTTCCTTTTACTTCCTTTTTATTTTTAAGAATTTGTACCCAGCCATATATATTTGGGCTTGGCATAATGAGAAAAATAGTGTTCTTGTTAAAAATGCCAATGAAATTTACATTTGATTGTGACCTAAAAATAGTGCAGAATCTGAGACTTGTCTTCTTCATTTTATGTCATAACTTTATGTATTTTGCATTTATCAGCGACCTAAAATGTTCTGTTTGTTTCCCGTTTTAAATTACATTTTGAATCCTGGATGTTTGGACCCAATATGTGTGTTTATTTCTATGCTGCCTCGTAATTTGGTAAGAAAGTTGTCTAAATACCAGAATTAATCATCTCAATAATAATTCATTTGGATGAATTCTACTTTAAAAAATTTAGTTTTAACTGATACAGTATATTTATCATTTATTTTGGTTCTCAAAAGTACGAGTTTCACGAGAAATTTGAGGAACTTGCATGAGAAACTTGACATATGTCACTGATGTATTTCATCTTCTCAACTGCATTGAGACATTACAGTATGACAATATGATAGTTTGTGTCTTAAATGATGAGTGTCCTTTTATTTCCATCCATATGCATCAAAATGAACTGCATGTGTCATCTTCTGTCCGCAGGTCACCATGAGCTCTGCGTGCGTCAGCGGCTTCACTAAAATGCTCTACTGCTCGTACTGTCAGGGTTTGTTCTCGCTGAAGCCCTGCAACAACTACTGTCTGAATGTGATGAAGGGCTGCCTGGCCAATCAGGCCGATCTGGACCCAGAATGGAGCAAATACATCGGTAAGAGCCTCTTCATACCTCTAACTAAATGAATTAGGTGCATGTCAGCACCGGAATTGTTGACTTTCTTATAGGGCTGCGGTGATAAATTACATCTTATCGAGATCATGATAAAATTAGTTAATAAAGATGATAGGATCTGGTCATTTTTACTCAATACGGGTTCATCACACAGCAGAAATAAACACAACAAGAGCCAGTCATTGCAAACTCAAACTCACGTGACGCTCGCGGTGTTTTTAGCAGCTGCGTCTCAATATATACGTATGAGGACATGAACACATGAACTTCATCTCCAGAGCTGCTCTGAGAGTCACTTCACCAGCTTTACATCATTTCATTTGAGAAAAACAACCGTCATGAGATATACACACAGAAACTCAACGATCTTCATGACAAAATAAAAGTATATGCTAGTATAACAAGTTTACACAAGGAAATATATTACTATCGTATACTAAAATGTACTTCTCAAAGTTGTTACAATATTATTATTTTTAAGGACTATCATATAGCCAAGAAATTTTTTCATCCATGTTTTAAATGACACACTTCTGTTGTGTAGAAACCATTGCAAAAAATAAAAATGCAATGGTTCATTGTAAATTAATTGCTATGTTTCATTTAATTATATTTAAAACAAACAATGATTCAATTGTTAAAGTTTTATTAATGAATTTAATTAGACACCATTTTTGATGATAAATTTGTATTAAATCATTAAACACAGAACAACCCCAAAAAAAAATTGAACAGAATTTAGAAAAATGAAAATGGATTTCAAGTTGGATTTCAATATCTAGTATATATATTTATTTTTATGAGCTTTTATGTATTTTAGTTGCATATTAAATGTTCGTCCTTTTGGATTAAACATAGTTTTGATAAGTTAATGTGATGCATATTAGTTAGTGATTCATGAATGAAACATGAATGAGCTTTAATATTAATAAACCAAATGCTTTGTAAATACACAATTTATTGTCAATTAATCCAATTTCTTATATATAAATCTCATGCATTTTAATTAATTGACTTGTTAGTTCCACAGATAATTAAATAAACCAAGTTACTTTTTAAGAGAAGACATTACAGGCAAAACTGTTTTTTTCATGCATTGGTACATTTTGAGATTTTAGGTTATTTTGCTTCCATAACATGTTACTATTGTTATCACTATTGTACACTAAAATGTTATTCTCAAAATGATAATAATAATAATAACAATATTTATGGAATATCATACAACCAAGTTATTTTTTCATCCATGTTTTAATTGACACAGTTCTGTTGAGCAGCATCTTATTTGACAAAAATGCAATGTTTTGTTGTAAATTAATCACTGTGTAGTTCATTTTATTAGACACTGTTTTTGAGTATAAATTTGTATTGAATCATAAAATAAATAAATAAAATAAAACAGAAAACACAGAATTTTTAGGAAATAAAATGATTTCACGGGACCCTAAATTAAAAATATCTCACTCTGTGTAGTTTAATTGTGAACAAACAAGCTATGTTTAATTCTCAAGGTCAAACAAACATGCATTTTCTTTTCCTATTGATATTAATAGAATATTTTTGGCCATATCGCCCAGCCCTACTTTCTTGCTATTCCCATCCCGACTCATATGTGACGTATTGTTTCAACTCAGCATCTAAAACATTCTCTGTGCTGTTTAAAATAAAAACTGTACATTTTACTGCCTCTCACCAAGGCAGCAGAGCTGTAATATGAATCTGGAGAAGCTGTGAAGCAGTAAAGGACATGCACACTGACATCTGCTGTAAGATGCTCTTGTCAAACCGCTGGTTGCATGACTGACAGCGAACACCCACAAACCTGCTCAAGACAATCTGTACAAGACCTGAGCGCTTTTGTTCCACTGGCCAACAGCTTCCCTGCAAATCACAGCAACATGAGCCAGAAACCTGCTCTACTTCACTATAGTGTAGTTAACTCCACCTTAGTGTGAAGGTTCGCATTCATTCTGGTCATTACACTGTTTAAGAATATTTTCACCCAAAATAAGGATTTTCTCAGTACACTGTAAAAAGAAAAAAAGGTTGAGCCAACTTAAAATTTTAAGGCAACCAGCTTCAGCAGATTTTTGTGGGAGATTCTCAAATTTTTGTTATATAAACTTATAAAAACTCAAACATCTGCTGAAGCTGGTTGCGTTAAAATTTTAAGTTGGCTCAACTTTTTTTTTTTTACAGTGTATTTACTCACCCTCATTCTGTTTCAAACCCTTACGGCAAATAAGATTTAGGAGCTGCAGTGGAGGAGATGCTTAAATTTGCAAGGGTGTAGGTTTGTTTTTGGCATTGGTGGGGACAATAAAAGCAAACAACAGACATTTCATTGTTTGAGCAAAATTATTGCTAGGGATAATTTAGTAGTGGCTGGATATTATAGGGACATTTCACAGCATCTCAACTAAATTCTACACCATTGAAAATCATAACAATTGATGTCTGATTTTGGAAACTATAGTTCTTTCCTTAAATGTGAAGAGCTCAAACAACAGATTAATGACTTACTCCAAGCTTCATAAAAAGCTCATGGACATAATTATAATATAAATCAGACGTTAAAGTGAGTTGCTGTTTTTGGCCACGTACGCACTGCAGATAAATCAGGTTGTCAGTTACTCCTTAATCACGTTCTGTACACACATAATTCATTCAAATACAGGCAGTGACAACCACATTTACAGAAATTCTACGCAGTGTGTATGGAACTGAACTGAACAACTAGTTGTTAATGACGTATTTAAACATGCATCAGAAATGTGTCTTCGTCTGTATGTGAGATGCAAGAAAATAACAGTGAAAGAAGTCGTAACCTTAACACATTTTGACACGGCTGGGACTAGCTGCGCTCACGAGTCCTGCGGTGAAGTGTCAGTGTTGCCAGATCTTCATAGAAAAAAAAACAACAAACAAGGGCAAGCACAAAAACACTAACACGCCCAAATGCTTTATGTTTTATAACACCAAAAATATCTTCCTATCTACCTCATATCCGCAACAGACCACTTTATTAACTCCATAAAGGGCCTAGCTTTATAAGCTAAGACCAAACAACAAGCCTAAAAGTGCTTGTAAATATGAAGACATGGCAACACTGCAAGATGGTGCTCTCTAAAGCAGCCTCCCGAGCAGAAACAAAGCACAGCACATCTATCAGTGATAGTTTAGTTCAAATTGACGGATAAAAAGAGACTTTAGCCAAAAAATGTCAGATACCAAAAGGCTAAATTCTTCTTCACTCCCGCAAGATGCAAAATGTTGCTATGGTTACAAATGCGGAAGTGACTGCTGTTCCGTTCACATGTGGAACGATAGTTTACGGGACTCACTCCTGCATTTAAATGCAGTTGTCTCTGCTGAGGAAGATTCATTCACTTGTTTAAAAATGCAACACATTTTGGTCTCTAATCTAATCTTATTTTGTAAGTGACCTTTCTTTCTGTTTTAAAGATGTTTTCTTTGGATCGTTTGACTACTCAAAAGGGAATTTAGGAAAATATAACTTAATTAATCCTGCACAGAAAAAAAAAAAAAGTTGAGCCAACTTAAAATTTTAAGGCAACCAGGTTCAGCAGATTTTTGAGTTTGTGGGAGATTCTCAAATTTTTGTTGTATAAACTTAAAACGAAAAGTTGGCTCAATTTTTTTTTTTTTTTTTTTTTTACAGTGTGGTAGCTAAATTTCAATTTTCAATTTCAAATTTCAAATCTGGCTCTAAACCTCTCTTTTCCTGATCTGACTCAAAAGATGCGTGAACCCACGCCGAAGTTCCAATCTAAATCAAACGACTTGAAGTTTGAAATATATTTACTTTTCTGCTTAGCGATACTGAGATTGAATTATAGCAGAAAGTACATTGAAAGATAAAATTGCAAGAAAAAACATAAAATGCAAAAATACCAGAGAAATATAAAAACTAAATTTTCAAAACAAATTCAATACTCCCAAAAAAATAATAAAAGATATACATGTGCACATATATACATATACGTCCATCCATACACAAGCAAAATATACCTCCATTCACACATGCACATAAACATAAAAAGTTTTGAAACATACAAGTGCAACTGCAAAAAGGACCCTATCCACAATACATTCACTGAACAGTCTAATACCAAAGGAATGGTAGAACTAGCATAACATTTTGTCCTTGCTTTGAATAATGTCAAATTGCTTTGCTTCCTAAGACGACTTGTGATCCACTCTTCAAAGTCTCATCTGAATAATGATGTGAACCATCATTTCAAATCAGCACGGATCGCAAATAATTCAATTCATGAAATGATTCGCGAACCCGCTCCAAAGTTCCAATCTGAATCAAGTGATTCACAATACACTAACTGATTCGAGCAGATTTAAACCGTGAATCATTTTGCGGAGCTGTGATTTAACTGATTCAAAGTTTCGAAAATCTCCGTTTCACTATACGTGCTTTTTAAAAATCATTACAAGCGATGTCAAAATTCGAATATGAATGGCTCTATTGATCTGGTTTTTGCTAGTGAATCGCTTGAACTGATTCATCGAAGTGGCGATGCAATCGGAGCAGTTCCAGCGTAAATGACTCACTCGATTGAATTGGGTTGTCTGTTCCACTTTTCGCGTCTTCAGCTATGGTTACACGACTCTGTCAGTACTGCTACTGGCTTAACTAGATTTATTACATTAACTGAAATAAGAGGAAAAAGTATGATGTTTTACACATAAAACATCCATATTTCCATTCCAAAGATAACATCCATCACAAATCTACGAACATAATCAGGTGAGGTAACCGGTTCACTGCTAACTAGTGAAACACTCCATTAATATGAAGAGCTACAACTCAAAATACATTTATGATTATGAGTTTGTAGCTTAATTCACTATATTAGAAATAGTTTGATCACTGCAGTTCATTTGCTGATAGTTCAATAGGAGATCGGTTGAAAGCACCCAGTCATCTCATACCATTAAAGTGAATGTTCAGTTTATCAGTATATATTGTAATAATTATTTGATAAATTACTGTTGTATCTGATTGTATTAGTCTATATAGAGTGATAGTCAATGTAAAAAGAGAAAATGGGAGAAGCAGATGAACACAAAACTGCATAATAGCTTTAGTGGCCAATTGACTTCATTCAATGTTGAGATGTATCTTGTGGAAATGTATTTAATTTAGTGCATATTTAATTAGATAATGCTCATTTGCATTTTAGCATAACATTGCAGAAATACAAAACAAATGTCTTAATGTAATGTGATTAAAAGACTATAGTATGGAGATCTATTAGTTACTTTTTTCATCCTGTAGTGTTTTGTCTTAAATTAGATTTCACAATTAACAGATTAATGCTGATTCTGAGGAATTTAAACAATTGCATTTTGAAAACATGATTATTTCAAAAATCAAACAGATGCAAGTGTTTAATAAAAACCATGCTTCGATTAATTTTTGAGTGCATTTGTGGTTCCTTTAGTGTTGCACTAAAAACAATAACAGCATTCAGGTTTGAAACAACAGGAGATTTAATAAATAATGACAGAGTTTTAATTTTAAAGTGAACTTTCCTGTCAGTGTACAAGAATTTGTGTCTTTAAACCTGACATGTTCGCTATTGGAGTTTTTATTATGGTTTGAATTGGGTTCAATTGCTGGGATGAAGATTTTACAGCAATGTACTTCAACATATAAGAGCATACAGTGACCAGCTGTTGTGTCGAGCTCATGCTAGGAAGGCAGTTTAGGAGTTTTTCTCTCCGTTTATTCCAGGCAGATCTTGGGCAGTGCTTTGGTTTGGCTTAGATGGGCATTGCGGGGCGTTTTTAACATTGCTTCCACAGAGTGGTCTGTGTTCAGATGACTTGGCTGGAAGGGGAAGTCCGGTTGCCTGGTGTAACCCTGGACCCAGAGTCATATCAAGGGGAATTATTCTCAAAGCTGAACGCCAGTTCTTGTCGCAAACAAGAATTTGCATTGAATTTGGGATGATGGAGTTTCCTTCGGGTGTCTGTGCCTTTAAACTGGACCTGTTATTAATGGAGTAATGAAAATTTGCTGACAATGTAATCCCCTTCAGTCCATCCAAGATGAAGATGAGTTTGTTTCTTCATCAGATTTGGAGAAATGGATGCTCTGCAGTGAATGGGTGCCGTCAGAATGAGAGTCCAAACAGCTGATAAAAACATCACAATAATCCACAAGTAATTCACACCACTCCAGTCCATCAATTAGCATCTTGAACCAAAAGCTTCACGTTTATAAAAAACAAATCCATCATTAAGACATTTTTAACTTTAAACTGTCGCTTCTAGCTAAAATATGAGTCCATAATCCATAATAATGCTTCCTCCAGTGAAAAAGTCCATCTCCTGTCGTCTCTCACATCAAAATCCAGCCACATATTTGTTTAGAGCTGTTTTGGCTTGTAAACGGTGCTTGATCTGTGCAGATTTCTCTCTTGATTCACACCAGAACACTTTTTCACTGGAGGAAGCGTTATTTGGACTCGTTTTTAAGCAACAGTTTGAAGTTAAAACACACAGCTTTTGTCTTCTCCAGATGTTAACTGATGGACTGGAGTGGTGTGGATTATTGTGATGTATTTATCAGCTGTTTGGACTCTCATTCTGACGGCACCCATTCACTGCAGAGCATCCACTGCTGAGACACTGATGCAATGCTACATTTCTCCAAATATGATGAAGAAACCTGAGGTTGGGTGCATTTTCAGCAAATTTTCAATTTGGGTGAACTATTCCTTTAACCAGCTAGCTAGATATAAAAAAATTGGCTTTAAGTAACCAGCAACATTCATTCAGAAAAGAGAAAACCGACTGTAGAAGACTAGTTAACTAATGTCATTAAATTCTTCAGCTGAACTCAATTATTCCTATCGAATTCTTCTGAAACCAAATAATCTGAGCTGCTTTCCACAGTCAAGCTGTGTACTCTTACTGCATGTCATCTATTGACTCATTTGTGTCTGTTTTTATTTCTAAAAATGTTCCTGAGGGAAATCTCAGTCCCACAAACACAGTATTTGCAGCGTGTTGTGCCAGTGTGACTCTGGCAGGATTGTCCCGAGCCGACAGAAATAGATGTTGAGCTCTAGTCTGGCCGAGCTTCCATTCACAGAACTGAAGTGACATGCAAATACGCTGAATTTAAATTCAATGCAAATTATTTTCAGCAAACAGTTCATCTTGGAGAGCTGCACTGTAAAATAGGTGTGTCCGGAAAACCAGGAGAATGTTACAAGACGCGAATGTTTTTACAACATGCTGCAAGTTGCACGTTTATGCAGTGAGTATTTTAGTGGTAGTGCATGTAATGAAATTAGTGCTGTCAGTCGATTAAAAAATTAACTAATTAATTCCTGAAATGAATCACGAATAATCCCACCTATAGCATTAAAGTTTTTAGATATACTTTTATATTCCAATAATTTCACATTCAATCTTCTAATTGATTTAGAAACAACATAAAGACAGTATATTTTTAATATTTGTTTATTATGAATATTTGTTTAATTTGACTGATACCAATACTACTGATTTCTCGAAGAAATATTTTTTTCCTAATATTTAACCATTGACTATATCCATTCAACATGACAGTATAATTGAGAGCAATTCAATTTTAACATTTATTTTAACTTCTAATTTAAGTAAACTTAAAACAATCTTCACATAAACCCATTATAATAAATGCCATATTTACCTGTGCCCTTCATCAAGTGCCCTTCATCAAATATACAGAAATTGAATAAAGTTATCAAACACTAAATTCAAAATTAAATATAGATAAATCCTTAAAGCTACAAAAGTTATTGATTTCTTTTTTTCTTTTGATCTTTGATTAATAGACATAACAGCATGCTGGATTATTAGCTTGTTTTGGCTGCTATTACTTTAAGAGCTGCTGCTGCTGAAACGTGACGCAGATCTAACACGCATGCTCGTAGTTTCATTTGTGCTTTAATATGAAATGATACAGGCTACAGTGTGCGCCGCCATATTTGTGCATTCAATTGAAGAGCACGTGCTACAAGCACAGTATAACGGCAGACAGGACAAGAAGATTTGTTTTTACTGACATATGGCCTGACAACATCTCATAATTAATAATTAAATCTCATAATTAAATGATTAGCTCACCCAAAAATGAAAATATGCTTAATGTGCTCACCCTCAGGCAATCCAAGATGTAGATGAGTTTGTTTGTTCATCATATTTGGAGAAATATAGCATTCCATCACTTGCTCAGCAATGGATGCTCTGCAGTGAATGGGTGCCGTCAGAATGAGAGTCCAAACAGCTGATAAAAACATCACAATAATCCACAAGTAATCCACACCACTCCAGTCCATCGGTTAACATCTTGAGAAGACAAATGATGCTACATTTCTCCAAATCTGATGAAGAAAAAAACTCATCTTGGATGGCCTTGGTGTTATGTTAAGTGGCTGTTAGTAAGTTGTTATTTAATTGTTAGGGGATTCGGGGTGGTTGCTATTGCGTTGCTAAAAAAGTAATAAGTTGACTTAACTTAAAAAAAATTGAGGACACCCGTTGCCTTAAAATTATTAAGTAAATAATAATTTTTTTAAAAGTTAAGTGAACTTGACAATTCACATAACTTATTTTTTTACATTTATTATTTATTTAATAATTTTAAGGCAACAGGTTTCCTTAAGTTAAGTCAATGTATCAATTTTTACAGTGGAGCTGAATGTTTTAATGTAAAATTTCAGATCATCTAAAACATTCCGCTTCACAATCTTAACAATATTCTAATATGAAAACAAATGATTTTTTCCTGTTCAGTTCTTTGTTAATTCACATTTCTTATCACCCTTGTTAGTGTTTGGCAAACACACAAATTAGTCTTGCCCTTTCTGCAGTCCTTTGTTACCAAACTGTAAACGGATCCTTATTGATTTTATTTGCTCATTTCTTTTTAATCGCATGATTTGTTTCATTAGGTAACAAGATCTAGCCACAACTTCACAATTCATGAAAATTCAAGCCCCGAACATTTCCTGTGCCCTGAGAAGAGCTGCTCATGAATAAGACATTAGTGCTTTATTAGAAGACTGACACAACACTGCAGAGCCGAGCAAGGAGTTTTTATGAAGTGTAATGAATGGACACGACTATGTGTCATTCTTAATGTAAACTTAAATGAAACTTTTATTGATGCATTCATTATTTTACTGCTTACATTTTCCAAAAAAAAAAAAAAAAAGAATGAATTTGTCTAATTAATAACCAATCTCTGTTGTATTATTTAGGTAGTTGGTGGGTCGTGACCTAAAAAATAAGAGTCACAGGTTGATTCTTATGGGTGACAGACAGCAGGAAAAGAATTGTAAATGCAGTTAATAAAATGCAACTATCTATATAACTATGTGTAGTTAGAATAAATAGAAAGAGATTTATCTGCTGTTAAAAGAGAGAGGAAAACACTCTTATAAATAGAAGAAAATAAAGCTATGTTAAGGCCAATTAGTATACTTTTTTTTATTATTTCTTTCAGAAATTATATTTTTTCTAAAAAGAAAATAGTCTTTTAAGGACCAATTTTTGTATTAGTTTTTTTTTTTTTTTTTTATTTAAGGACTGTTTTTGAATTCTATATATATATATTATCTCTAATGCATAGTTAAAATAGCTAAATAAATAGATTTATTTGATATAAATAGAGGACACTTGTCAAGAATAATTGACCCACAGAAATATAAATCAAATTGTTTGGAATATAATACGTATCAAATATAATCAAAAGAATTAAATATATAAATATCAATATATAAAAATAAATAGATAAAACATTTAAACTACAGTTCAAAAGTTTGGGGTCAGTACGTGAAATTAATACTTTTATTCAGTAAGGCTGCATTAAATTGATCAAAAGTGACAGTAAAGATATTTATAATGTTACAAAAGATTTCCTTTTCAAATAAATGCTGTTCTTTTGAACTTTCTATTCTTCAAAACAAAAAATATTTCACGGTTTCCACTAAAATATTGGCAGCACAACTGTTTTCAATATTGATAATAATCAGAAATGTTTCTCGAGCAGCAAATCAGCATATTAGAATGATTTCTGAAGATCATGTGACACTGAAGACTGGAGTAATGATGCTGAAAATTCAGCTGCGCATCACAGGAATAAATTACAGTTTGACATACTGTATATTCACATGGAAAAAGTCATATTAAATTGTAATAATTTAATAAACCAGTGCATTTTTTCCCAGAGTCATAGTTTGATGTCTGTCACACGCAGTGTTTTATGTGTTGTGAAGTGTGTTGGGTGATAAACGTGTGATCTCACCTGCGGAGGGTTTAATAACAGCTGTTTGCATTGAGGCTGATCTCACAGGAGCAGACGGGGTTAAACAAATACAAACAAGTACTGACAGAGCTGCTGGAGGACACGAGTGTTGGCCGGAAACGGTTAATGGCTCGCAGCTGTGCTCTGGGATCATGTTGGAAAGAGAGTCTGGCACATCGCTGCTCTTGCTTTACTACCAGCATAATATCATGTCAGAGAAAGACTGCAGATTTTGCTGTCATTTTCTGTGAGCAGGAATATATGTGCATGCTAATGTGATGCTGCAGTCACTCTTTTCATAGACTAAACTAAAGTTTGGGAATTCTGGTGTATTTTTATTTGTAGAACAAAGAACAAAAGCAGCTTTGATGAAAAAATGTAGAAGGTATATTTAGCCTGAAAATTAAATAAAGCTTTTTTTTTTCTTCTTTTTTTTTTTTTTTTTTGCCTAAATAGAAAATAAAGGCTATTTTAGGATCTTTTTCATAATATTTTGCCTGAAATTAAAATAAAGCCAATTTTAAGGACAATTTTGCGTTATTTTTAATATAAGAAATTGCATATTGCCTAATAAGAAAGTCAAGCCTATTTTAAGGATCATTTGTGCATTGCATATTTTTTAGAAATTATATTTTGCCTAAACAGAAAATACAGCCATTTTTGCTTTGTTTATTTATTTATATTTTGCCCAAAAAGAAAAAAAAAAGTTTTAAAGAATCGTTTTTTGCATTTTTATTTTTAATAAAATTTTAATATTAAAATAAAGCCGTTTTTAAGGATAATTTTTTGCATTGTTGTTTTTTTAGAAATTATATTTTGCCTAAAATAAAGCTTTTCGAAGGAGCATTTTTGTATTTGTCAGCAAATTATATTTTGCCTAACAAGGACAATTTGTACATTAATTTAGCATTTTTTAAGTATTTTGCCAAAAAAGAAAATAAAATCTTTTCAAGGAATATTTTTGTATTATTTTCATATTTTCGTAAAAATTATATTTTGCCTAAAAAGAAATATAATTTTTCAGTTTTTTATTTATTTTTATAAATCATATTTTGCTTAAAAACTGTTTTAAGAACCCTTTTGCATTATTTTTCCATTTTTTCAAAAAATCTTATTTTGCCTATGAAGTTAATAAAGCTTTTTAAGGACCATTTTATGCATTTTATGCAATGCTGCAGGTTTGCCAGTCATTCTTTTCATTGACAAAACTAAATTTGGGGGAGTTTTTCCTTCTTTTTAGAATAAAGAATAAAAACAGTGTTGTTTCTTTAACATATGGGTTATAATATTATGTTTGACACTTTTTGACCCTGTTGGAAGCCATGTAAATATTCTTGGATTGTAGTTTCTCTGAAGGACTGATGTGGAGCCGTATTGTCTGGTGCGGCTGATGCCAGCTCCAGTGCCCGGTTGCTGAGCTGCTCCACATCATGTTTGGAGGTTTTTGTGGCGTTTGGATGTTCAGACATGCAGTCCACGCCTGGGAAAATAGATGTTGACGTGAAAGAAATGTTCTCCTCCATCATATTTGTGGACAAAAGTGTTGCCACACCCGTGTCAGCTGCCATTAGCACGGCCTGTGAACATATTAGAGGCTTTATGTCCATCCATCCTCTAAACACACTCAACTCTGATTATAAATCAACATTTCATTTATTCAAATTTGAAAAAAATATCTTCATGATTGAGTATAAACTCCAAAATAATAATAAAATTACATATTTATAAATAGTTTTGCCTGAAAATAAAATAGAGCTATTTAAAAAACATTTTTGCATATTGTTTTAGAAATTATATTTTTCCTAAAATAAAAAATAAAGTTTATTTTAAGAACCATGTTTGCATAATTCTTTTAGAAATCATATTTTTCCTACAATGAAAATGAAGCCTACTTTTTTTTTTTTATTATTATATTTGCCTTGAAAGAAAAAAAAAAGACTATTTTAGGACATTTTTTGAAATTTTTATTATTATATTTTGCCTACAATTAAAGACAATTTTTAAGACAATTTGTGCATCATTTGTTGCATTTTTTTTTTTTTTTTTTTAGAAATTACATTTTGCCTAATAAAACAATGAAGTCAAACCATTTTTGCATTATTTGTGCATTTTGTTTAGAAATTATATTTTGCCTAAAAAGAAAATAAAGCCTATTTTAAGGATCATTTGTGCATATTTGTATATTTTTTATTTTTTATTTTGGCTAAAGAAATAAAGCCTTTTTAAGAACCATTTTTTGCATTTTTCAATATGTTATATTTTGCCTAAAAAGAAATTAAGGCAATTTAAGGACCTTTGTTTTTTTTTCGTTTTTTTGAAATTATGTTATGCCCAACAAGAAAAATAAAAAAGGCTATTTTAAGGACAATTTTTGAATTATTGTTGCATTTTATTAATTTATTTTTTACAGAAATTATACTCTGCCTAAAAAGAAAATAAAGGTTATTTTAAGGACTTTTTTTAGAAGTTATATTGTGCTTAAAATGAAAATAAAGCTATTTTAAGGATTATTTTTTCATGGCCCTTGTGGACGTTTTTTATTTTAGGGTGAAATGTGACCTGGACATGTTTCGCGTGAAACCTCATAATTAATGTTTTGAGCTGTTAACCAAATGCATCGCATTCGTTAGTCAAAGTCTCCAGGTGGACTATCAGCGGTTATTAAATAACACACAATCTGTCTGTCTGTCTTCTGGTTTGTGTGTTTTGACAGATGCCATGCTGCTCGTGACGGAGCGTCTGGAGGGGCCCTTCAACATCGAGTCCGTCATGGAGCCCATCGATGTGAAGATATCCGAAGCCATCATGAACATGCAGGAGAACAGCATGCAGCTCTCCTATCAAGTATGTCCCGTCCAGCAGCTGCGCTCCTCCATAATCATCATGTTGTGATATCACGTCTTGAACAAGCAAGCCTAGAATTAAGTGATCTGTGGCATTCGCTGGCTTCAGCTCCGAACCCGAAGCCTCTCATCCCGCTTCCAGTCTTATTTTTAACAGCATAGTTGCGGATGGTCAGAAATTTGTAGCTCGGCGCTCGGGCCAGTAAATGTGTCTCCTGCATCTCTCTGCATTTCTGACGCAACCACTAATTGCAGTTTTTGGAGGAGAAAAAACGGCAAAGCGTGGTTTAAGTCACAGGAGATGCCGTTATTCGGCCCCCTCGCGGGATTTCAGCTTCTTGGAATAGTTGAAGGTGATGTGTGTCATTTTTCGGTTGTTAAAATACTTTCTCTTAGCCCTTAATATGCAGAGACAACTACAAGTAAACCATTGGTTTTACATGGCAAGTCCATTTAAAGTGAGCTAGTGAATGTGAAAAGTTGAAAGACAGTGTTATTTAAGTATCATTGGTATATTTTGAGTTAGATTTTATTATTATATTTTACATTTTCACTTTCATTTTTTACTTTAAGTTTTAATAATTTGACTGTGTTTTAACTTTTTTTAAATAAATTTTTGTTTTTAGTTTATTTAGTTTTATTTATTTATTTTTAATATATTATTTTATTCCAGTTAACATTTATTTTATATTATTATTTTAAGTAGTGGAAATATTTATGGTTTTAGCTTTAGTTCTAGCTTTTTTTTCTCTTATGTGTCCATATAAAAATTCAACTAAAAATATATTTTTTCTCTTATAAATTCACATAAAATTAATCCTAACAATGTACATTTTCCTCTTGTATAGTCATATAAAAATTCACCTAAAATATATTTTTTCTATTATATATTCATATTCAAATTCACATAAAAATATAAATATTCTTATATGTTCGTATTACAATTCACCCAAAATTATACGTTTTTCTCTTATATATTCATAAAAAAGTTACCTAAAATGGACATTTTTCTCATATATGTTCATATAAAAATTCTTCTATAACTAAAAATTTTCTGTTATATATTCATACAAAAATTAATCCAAAATATAAAATTTCCTTTTACTGTATATTCATATAAAAATTCACCCTAATATATGCATTTTTCTCTTATATATTGATGTAAAAATTCACGTAAAATCTTGATGTTGATTTTTTTTTTTTTAATGCACTGGCATGTGCGGCATCAACTACCCACATGTTTTTAGAATTGTTCATATTTAAAGCCAAGATATATACAAATATGTAACATTAGTGGAACCAATTTAAGAAATGTAAGAATTGGTCATTGAAAGACTCGGTCAACCACTGTTGTGAATTTAAGGGGCGACATTTCCCCCTCAAATGTGACCCTGGAGCACAAAAGCAGTCATAAGCAGCACAGGTATATTTGTAGCAATAGCCAACAATGCATTGTATGGGTCAAAATTATAGATTTTTCTTTTATGCCAAAAATCATTAGGATATTAAGTAAAGATCATGTTCCATGAAGATATTTTGTAAATTTCCTACCATTAATACATCAAAACTTTATTTTTGATTAGTAATACGCATTGCTAAGAACTTCATTTGGACAACTTTAAAGGCAATTTTCTCAATATTTAGATTTTTTGCACCATCAGATTCCAGATATTCAATAGTTGTATCTCGGCCAAATATTGTCCGATCCTAACAAACCATACATCAATGGAGAACTTATTTATTCTGCTTTCAGATGATGTATAAATCTCAATTTCAAAAACTTGAGCCTTATGACTGGTTTTGTGGTCCAGGGTCACATATGGTGTATATGGTGTTTACAGTTCTGATTTAAAGCCATGAAATAACATGTGGTTGAGAATGAAACCGATTTTAGACACAATAGATCCAGCCAAGATGGATGTGCCTATATTGTTTTCCTTCGTCATTTGATGTTGGAGTGAGAATAGTGTGTTTGTGTTTCTCCGCTCAGCCGAATGCAGACGTACTCCTCGAACTCGTCCTCTCCGTGTAATTGCAGGTTTTCCAAGGTTGTGGACAGCCGAAGCCTTCTGGAATGAGCAGGTCGGCCCGCGGCGTCTCCGACACGTTCAGCGGCCGCTTCAGTCCCTACAACCCCGAGGAGCTTCCGACCGCCGCGGACACCACTCGCCTCGACCGCCTGGTAAGAGCAAATCTAGCGTGATCACACTCAAGTACCTGCGGGAAACACGGGCTCCGTCTCAAAACCTCCTGAGCTGCCGCACTCTCTGCTGCCTACAGAGGCACCCTGATGTTTTAAGAGAAATTAGTGCTTTTATTCAGCAAGGGTGCATTAAATTGATCAAAGGTGACATTATAGACATTTAGAATGTTACAAAAGAACATTAGAATGATTTCTGAAGGATCATGTGACACTGAAGACTGGAGTAATGATGCTGAAAATTCAGCTTTGATCACAGGAATAAATTACATTTTAACATTGATTTACATAGAAAACAGTTATTTTGAATTGTAACAATATTTCACAATTTTTACTGTATTTTTGATCAAATGTGACCCTGGACCACCAAACCAGTCATGAGGGTCAATTTGTTTAAATTGAGATTTATACATCATGTGAATAATATTTCCATTAATGTATGGTTTGTTATGATAGGACAATATTTGGCTGAGATACAACTATTTGAAAAATAGAAATCTGGAATCTGAGGGTGCAAAAATTGCTAGCATATTGACTGCTACATGACAGCCTAAAAATGTTTACAGTTGTGGTTGTCAAGGTTGTGTACATACTGTAAATCTTACTGTTTGTATAAATTGGTTCAACTACGTGTCATATTCTTTAACTTTTTAACTTTTTTAATGTTTTTGAAAGAAGTCTCTTCTGCTCACCAAGGCTGCGTTTATTTGATCTAAAAAAAAACTAGTGAAATATTATTATAATTTAAAATAGCTGTTTTCTATGTGAATCAATGTTAAAATATAATTTATTTCTGTGATCAAAGCTGGATTTTCAGCATCATTACTGCAGTCTTCAGTGTCACATGATCCTTCAGAAATCATTCTAATATGCTGATTTGCTGCTCAAGAAACATTTCTCATTAATAATTAAAAAAACACTAGTCTCAGTATTTTGGACTCCATATATAATGCATTTATTTCTCTCGTCTCTTTCTCTCCCTCTTTTCAATGCTTGCCAGAGGATTGTGTGGAAAGCCATGCAACACAGTGTAAGAGTTGCCCGATATTTATTTCCCTGCTCAGTGTGTCAGCGCTGCTTGACTCGTGTGCGATGCATCTCAGATATGTTTCTGAGGATCTGAGCTCTCGGCTCAGCAGGTGCTTTCTGCTCGTCTGTATATCGCTCTCGTTATTACAGACCCTTCATATGTGTCTCACATAAATCCAATCATTTAAAACAAATCGAATCACTAAATAGTAAAAGTATCTATTAAATATCTAAAATATTAAAGTTGAAGTGTGTCATTATAAATATAATGTATTCTTTATATCCAGGACTCATTGATGAAGCACTTTTCATTGTAAATCATTTAACATTGAATTAAATGCAACATCTTAGATTTTTATGTAAGAATGGTTTCACAGTTTATACTGAAAACCGTTGTGCCCACGTCAGGATTATTATTGTAAATTAAATTCATAAAAAAACATTTCTGTTGCTTGAAATAACTCTGACCTGAAATAACATAAAATATAAAACAATTAAACTTATTTCATTTGAACTGGTTACCAAGACGACATATCATTTTTAATTGAGTTTAACCTGATAATAACTAAAACTAAATTTGAAATCAAAATAAATTAATAAAAGCTATATTGACATGTAAATAAAATTACAGAAAAACTAAAAATTACTAAAACTTTAAGTAGAGTGAAAATGAAAGTGGAAAATAGATAAATAAAAACTAATCCGAAATAATAATTTTTGTTACTTGAAATAAAATAAACACTGCACAAAATAAAACAAAAAAAACATTAACCTTAATTTATTTCAGCTAGTTTCCAAAGCAACTTGATGTGCAAGTAAATCTGAAATGAAAAATAATGAACACTAAATTTACATTTATAAAAAAGAAACTAGCAAAACTGATAACAATACACAACAAAATTACTAACAAAAATTAAACTGAAATTTTTTAAATAAAAATTAATTCAGAATAATCTTTTTTTACTTGAAGTAAAATAAACATTACCTGAAATAAAATAAAATATACAATAAAATATGAAAAAAACTTTAAGCTAGTTGCCAAAGCAACATTTCTCGTTTTCATTTAGTTTAACTTAATGTTCTTAAATAATTAAAACTAAATATTAATAAAATATTGACATAAAAAATAATAAAAATGACAAAATAAAATTTATTAAAACAACCAAATTATTAAACTAAAATTAAACTAAAAAATTATAAATAAAACAAATTTAAAATTATTATAATATAACCTGAAATAAAATCACTAAATACTATAATAAAATATTAAAATAACACTGGGTCACGTCTCATGAAGCATGTAATTTCACACAGACTGCAATTCCATAGTGGCATCAAAATTACATGCATATTGTTATGCATTTACCATAATATCTCATTCTTTCATATTACACTCAAACTTGTATTAATCTACTGTTCAGAAGCTCATAGCACACTGCTGTGTATTTGATGCGTTCAGTGAGCGGATGCAGTTGATCAAGAGAGAGTCTGCGCTCCATTCACGCTGTGTTGAGGTGATTGAGGGGAGGTCTCTGGGGAGGTGCAGCGTTACGCCTCATGATGTCTGATTCCTCCAGTGTGTTTGCTAATGGCTTCAGGTCCTCGAGGGCCGAAACCGTTACTGATCTGACTGGATCTGCAGATGGTTTATTTTTTTTTTGGAAAATTCCCTTTTCATTTTAATTTGAGTTAAAATTGTAGGGTTTTTTTATTTTTATTTTTAAATGTCAGTATAGTTTTTTTTTAAATAAATTTATACATAAACATTATACATATAATGATTTTGGTAGCAATATGAAATCTAATATCAAATTAATGTGTTTTTATATTTAGACACAAATGAATGAAAATGAGAAATGTTGCATTTGCAACTAGCTGAAATAAAATAAGTTTAAAGTTTATTATATGTATTATTTTATTATTTTCTAGTAAAAAAAATATATTATTTAGAATTATTTTTATTTTACTTAAAGTTTTAGTAATTTTGTTGTGCTTTTGTCAGTTTTATTGATTTTTAAAAAAGTTAATATAGTTTTTGTTCATTAATACATTTCTAATAGAATCATATTGATTGGTAAATATTAAATAACAGCCAGATGTATATTTGTTTGTGTATATATCGACATGGAAATATTAATATAAATATATTAACACACACACACACACACACATTTAAATAAACAAGAAAATTAATACATTATATATATATATATATATGTGTGTGTGTGTGTGTGTGTGTACATACATACACACACACACACACACATATATATATATATATATATAATTACTTTGAATTTGATTGCTTCCATTGTCCTCATTTGTTAGTCGCTTTGGATAAAAGCGTCTGCTAAATGACTAAATGTATATGTACTGTATATATTAATTTATTAATGTGTATGTATATGGGTCAATTTTATTTAAGAGGTTTTTTTTGTTCAGATCAGCACTCATCAGTCGTATTAATAAACTCAACCCTCTCTTTGATATGGAGTTTTGCTGGTTGCTCGATAGGAAACTGGAGCAGTTGCACAGATTTAATCATTGGGATGGTTTATGTGCGGCATGAGAAATGTCTCTGGATTTCTGCAACCCGATGCGCTCGTGTGCATTACGCTGAGCTCCTGAGCGCTCGTGCTGCTCTTACAGAGGTGGAAATGAATTGCACATGATGCTTGATTGGATCTGTGAGGCTCAAATCCAGATCTCTGTTGCTAATTCGGCGCCTCGTGTCGCCAAACTCAAGAAACTGAACACCGGCCTTCATAAACGGCAGCCGCGCTCTCGTCAATAGAGATGATAGAGTTACAGAGGCTGTTTGTCTGGAGTTTATTTTCTGAGTGTTTTGGGATATTGCTGCTGTTGTTATTTACATGAGTTTAGTCATTATTGCATCTACATTGACATTTTTTTTTACCTGCATCCTTTAAAATGTTTCAAATGTCTTATGGGCAGTTTTCACAAATAGGGTACAATATAATGGTCTGAAACTCTTAATTATTATTATTATTTTTTTAATTTGAACAAATAGTCAGTGAAAGGAGGTTTTCTTGAAGTTATTCAATTCTTGAAGTTATGTTTGGGCTGATGGCTGACAGACATCACGATGTTGAGCCGGTGAAGCGATCGATTCCGTTCCCCTTCGACAAAGCGCTGAGAGGGTTGCCAGGCCTGCATTACAAAACCCAACCAACTGTTAATCAAGCATTGCCCCAAAGTAGCCAAAAATGCGTGTGAAAAAGGTCTTGGCAACACTGCTGCTGTCAGTGCATGCAAATACACCAAAACACAACAAAATACCTTTCAAATAAAGCAAACTTTATTTATTTATTTGAGGGGAAGTCATGTGGTAACTGCTGCACACAAATGAGCTGAACATATTTTTAGTGAGTAGAATTAATATATAAAATAGTTTTATATTTGTTATTTATTATATTGTATTAATAAAACTAATAACATTAGTTAATTATTTGAAAATAATTTAAATCATAAATAAAAGAGATAATAAATAAATAATTAAAATATTTTAAAGGGGTCATGTGATGCTATTTTAAAGATCATTATTTGCTGTAATAGAATATGTTGACATTTTGCTTTCGCATAAAACACGGCTGCATCAACACTACTGCGGTTACTGAAACCACGCCTTCTTTCTTTGCGTGCACATTTGGGTGGCATTACGCAAATATTTCCACATCGTGACATAGACATGTGGGGGCATGTTTTAATGAGGCGTTTTAGCCCGGTCTGGATCAGGCTTCTCTTTTAGATAGAATAAATCCTTTTGTGGGAGACTTTGAGCTTTGTAACTCTGCAGATCTTATACATGCACAAACAGCTACATTACACACTAAAGAAAAGGAAAAATAGAAATTGCATCATATGACCCTTTTAAATAAAAGTAATTATGTATATATGTAGAGATGTAACAGTATGAAAATTTATAGTGACCATCATTTCACCAAGTTTTGTATTTAAAATCAACAAACAATAAATAGAATGACTTTTTGTTTGCATAAACACTATAACAATAATATTACCAATGATGTCCGGATTTTAAGTGACAACATGACTGACAACAGTTTTAAAGCTTTGAAAAAAATCCCCTCTGCCTTTTTTTCCCCCCCCTTTTTTTTTTTTTTTTGTTTTTAGGGGGGCATGTTTGCATACAGTTTAAAACTTTTTTCCCTAATCATTTAAATAGCTTTCAAAATAAAATAAAAATGACAATTTTATATAATATTTTATATAGTTATATGTAGTTGTATGTATTTTTTTAATATTTAATACAGTGAATTAAATGTCAAAATTAAACATCATAATTATGTAAAACTTCTGACACTGTTGTATGATTTAATAACAGGCCAGAATCACAGAAGGACAAACGTTTAATGTTTAAAACTACTGAACTACTTAACTACTAGACTCTTGTCTAGATTTATATAATAAAGGTGTAAATATAATGCCTTTCGCTTTAAAAACGCTTTTATAAAATCTTTTTTTTTTAAATTGCCCAAAAAAAAAGTGCATATAGTTTTAAGAAGTGAAGGATCAAATGCAATGATAAAAACATTATTTTCTGAAACACTAGTGGCTTAAAATAGCATTTTTCTTTTCCTGGAACACAGTGTAGGTCATTCATCTTTTTTTTCTGGCCGTGTTTTTATTTACTCAAGCTCAAATAGGCAGATATGCGTTATAGATGCATGAGCATAATCATCACTTTCAAAAGTCACCACACAAAAGTAAACATGACGAGGTTAGATTTGTTTAGATTGTGTTTATTTAAAGGCATGTTTTGTGCTTTGCTGATTGCAGCCTGACAAACAGCATTGGCCAAACATTCATCTGTGCAGCTGGGTTTGTAGTCAGCGACTGATGATGTTCAGGACTCTGGAGCAATTATTGGTGTATAGATCCTCTTTTGAAGAGCCGCATGTACAGCAGACATTGATTTTCTTGTGGGTGCAGGTTAAAAGACAGCGATTGTGAAATCACTGACTTTACAGATGAAGCTCGAGTGAGTTCTGCTGCTCTTGTACACTGGACACATGTGGCACAATGTGACTAAGAGGTCTATAATTTATGAAGGGAGCGATTGGTTAGCATGAGAGTCGCAAACCCTTTAATAACTATCCTTTATTGTCTGTGATGTCAGAAACTATAGACAGGGAAATATCAATTCATTAGACACGTTTAACACTGGACACTTGCAAATCATCAACTACAACATTGTGACTGATTATTTTATTTATTTATTTCTATTTATTTTATTATGTTTATATATGATTTATTCAGTTTATTATTTGTTTTTTATTTAATCATTTGTTTATTCAATTAAATGTTTGTTTTTTTATTTATTTTATTTAATTGTTTATATGTTTAGTTCCACTTTATTTATTTATTTTACTTTATTGTTTATTTTTTATATTATGTATATATGAAGACTTCAGATGCAAAAACCTCTAAGTCCATCTGAAAATTTTTTTTTTTTTAATCAGGCCCCTGTGAAAATAATATTGGAAATTTTTTAAAATAAGGCATTCAATAACTGACTAATAACCATTTGAATGTGAAGTGAATGTACTGAACCTAAACACAGGAGCCTGATAAAATGCCTATTTAAAAGAAAAAAAAATCTCAGAAAAATCTCAGACAGATTTAGAGATTTTTGCATCTGAAGTCTTCATATATTTATTTAATTGTATTTGTTTTTTTTGTTTTATTTAATGTTAATATTTTTGATGCCTAGCTACATTATTTTCTTGCCTGTCTAAAATGATATTTATAATTTTTCGGGTTTTTTTCTAATGTAATGTTTCTAACCGCACATGTGATATAGTTTAAAAGTTTGGGGTTGGTAAAAAATGTTTTAATGTTTTTGAGATAAGTCTCTTCTGCTAACCAAGGCATTAATTTTATGAAAAATACAGTAAAAACTGTGAAATATTATTACAATTTAAAATAACTTTTCTCTTTGAATGTATTTTAAAAAGTAATTCATTCCTGCTTTTCACAATGTGTAGACAGAAATTTTGTGGATGAATGTATATCATACGTGTGAAATGGGTTCTCTGTGTGTATTTCTGTGTAGCTCGTATTGGAAGTTTTGGCAGCTGTGAAAATGTCCTGCTGTACTTTATATCGGTCAGTAAGTTAATGAGGAGCACGGTCTCCATTATGATAAGGTGTTTTTGCACCTCAACAGAGCAGACGGGCCGCCCTGAGAGGAGAGGTTACTCCAGAAACAGCATGAAGATTCACTTTAATCAGCTTTATTTTACACAACTTCACTGCTGGCAGCCTGGAGGATGAAGCAGAAAAATTTGAAACAGTTTCATTAATAAACTGTCATCTGGTGGTGGGCTGATAAATTAAGACAGCCTTGATGAACGTTATGAGTGTGAAGTTTATTACCAGAAAACGAGTAACTAATAAAAAGATTGACATGACACTTATACTCTCCGAGGCAGCATTTATTTGATGAAAAGTATAGCAAAAATTGTAAAATATTAATAGATTCTAAACAGCTGTTTTCCATTTGAATACATAGTAAAATGTAATTTATTTCTGTGATCGAAGCTGAAATTTCAGCATCATTACTCCAGTCTTCAGTGTCACATGATCCTTCAGAAATCATTCTAATATACTGATTTGCTGCTCAAGAAACATTTCTGATTATTATCAATGTTTAAAACAGTTGTGCTGCTTCATATTTTTGTGGAAACTGTGAGACATTTTTCAGGATTCGTTGATGAATAGAAAGTTCAAAAGAACAGCGTTTATTAGAAATAGACTCATTCATATACATTAAAAATGTCTTTACTATCACTTTTGATCAATTTAATGCATCCTTAATGAAAAAAAATATTAATTTCTTTCAAAAAATAAAAACTTACTAAGCCCAAACTTTTGAACAGTAGTGTATGTTGTCATGTTCAGTATTCAATATGGAATTATTTGGTTTTACGCTGCATTTCATTTCACTTGGTCAGTCATGCAATGCAACTTGCTACAATGCAATGCAAAGTCACTTGTTTGCAACTAAAACTTGTGCATTGATCTGAGATGCAGGTTTATGATGTCATATGTGACCCTGGACCACAAAACCGGTCTTAAGTGTCAATTTTTTTAAAATTGAGATTTATACATCATCTGAAAGCTGAATAAATAAGATTTCTGTTGATGTGTGGTTTGTTAGTGTGGTTTGGCCGAGATATTTGAAAATCTGAAATCTGAGGGTGCAAAAAAATCCAAATATTGAGAAAATCGCCTTTAAAGTTGTCCAAATGAAGTTCTTAGCAATGCATATTACTAATCAACAATTAAGTTTTGATATATTTACTGTAGAAATTTACAAAATAACTTCATGGAACATGATCTTTACTTAATATCCTAATGATTTTTGGCATTAAAGAAAAATCTATCATTTTGACCCATACAATGTACACACGTGGTCAGAATTGTTGGCACCCTTGGTAAATATGATCAAAGAAGGCTGTGGAAATTAATCTGCATTGTTAATCCTTTTAATCTTTTATTTAAGAAATTCACAAAAATCTAAGCTTTCATTGGAGAATAAGAATTTAAAATGGGGGGAAATATCATTATGAAATAAAAAATTTCTCAAATACACAATGGCCACAATTAACGGCACCCTTTTATTCAATACTTTTTGAAACCTCCATTTGCCAGTTTAACAGCTCTAAATGTTCTCCTATAATGCCTGATGAGGTTAGAGACACCTGACAAGAGATCAGAGACCATTCCTTCATCCAGAATCACTCCAGACCCTTTAGATTCACAGCTCCATGTTGCTGCTTCTTCTCTTCAGTTGATTGGAAATTCTTAATTATTGCCCTGATGGTGGAAATGGGAATTTTCACTGCTTTTCTTAAAGCCACTTCACTAATTTGTGAAGCTCAATTATCTTTTGCTGCACATCAGAAATGTATTCTTTGGTTTTTCTCATTGTGATGGATG
Source organism: Onychostoma macrolepis (assembly GCF_012432095.1). NCBI lineage: Eukaryota > Metazoa > Chordata > Actinopteri > Cypriniformes > Cyprinidae > Onychostoma > Onychostoma macrolepis. The sequence continues at coordinate 2,531,359 of NC_081163.1, forward strand.
ATTAAGGGAATTTGGCCTTTGTTTTCCCTCCTATTTATATTTCTGTGAAACAGGAAGCCATGGCTGGATAATTTCATGTTCATAATCACCCTGCAGTGCTCAAAATTGTGAATATGAATGGGAATATACTTCAGAGATATTTTACTCATAAGAATTTCTAGGGGTGCCAATAATTGTGTCCAATGCGTATTTGAGAAAAACATTTATTCCATAATAATATTTCCCCCCATTTTAAATTCTTATTATCCAATGAAATGTTAGATTTTTGTGATTTTTTTAAATAAAAGATCAAAAGGATTAACAATGCACATTTATTTTCACATTCTTTGATCATATTTACCAAGGGTACCAACAATTCTGAACACGTGTGTATCTTTGGCTATTGCTACAAATATACCTGTGCTACTTATGACTGGTTTTGTGCTCCAGGGTCACATATAAACACAGCACTAGGGAGGTTAACTTGCAAGCAGATAAAATGCTTCAAGGAGTTAAAGTTGCATGATCGTTAGATACTGTATGTGTCAGTGTGTAAAGCAGTACATGATCCTCTCTCTCTCTGTTCTCATGCTGGTGACTTTGGGAGTTTGGTGAGTTCTTGCTGTGAAAGCCTTTCGGTCTTTATGACTTTAACTGTCTCATATTAAGCGCTTCACCTTGTCACTTATCAAGCAGCAGCAGCGGGAGTTAAAACAACCCATGTGACCCTCCAGAAATGCAGCTACTATCATAAACCAGCACTGCTTTACTGTATTATTCTACTGATATATACGGTATTAAGGCAAGACATTACAGGTAAAAGCATGCACTGGTTAATTTTGAGATTTTGAGCTTCATTTTGCTTCCATAACATATCTTCTTTCAGACTAGTGAAAGACAACATCCAAAATACACCTCATGTGTTTATGTTGTTGCACTTTATCTATTTGCATCTGCAGATTTCAGTTACAATATGTATTTTTAAAGTGTTTTTTTTTTCTCTACTTCAGCAGCACCAACATTTACAGTTTTATTCATCACTATATTCGAAGGTTTTTACTGAGGCATTTGCTCATATATCATTCACTGATTTTATCATTGTTCTTCATCTCTTTGCATCTGTAGATTTCAATTCCAATACATATTTTTAAAGAGTTTTTTAAGGTTTTTAAGGTTTCAAATAAGTTTTTGGAGAATAAAATGTCAACATTTGGTTGAAATAATGTTACATTGTCATTCAGTGTAACACAATATTTATGTAAAAATTCAAACAACATGCTTATTCTGACTTGTACATATTAAAATATATAAAAGAATAAGAGAGCATATTAAATTTTATTGTGTTTTAAATGAGTAAAAAAATATTACTGACAAATGGGCAAAACATAGGATAGTGGCACATTTTAAAAATGTAAAATTGCAACTAATTAGTATTTGGGGTGAAAGTAATTGAGTAATAAGTCTTTTAATATGTCATAAATTGATTTTTGTTGTAAATATGCCTGACAAGATTGTTACACTGAATGACATTTTAGTGGGTGTCTTCTGTAAATCAGGCAAAAATGTATGATATTTATTTTTTTGCTCAGAAAAACAAAAACAAAATTGCAATTAAATTAAATTGGGGGGGACAACAACTATTTAAAGCAGTATTACACTTACATTTTTATGCTTAAACCCTTTTTCGTCTTTGACCCTCATATATCATTCACTGGTTTTATCATTGCACTTTATCTGTTTACTCCTGTAGATTTCCATTACAATACATATCTTTAAAGAGTTTCATCTCCATTTCAGCAGCACTTACAGACACCAAAATTTACAGTTTTATTCCTATCTGTATTCTGAAGGTTTTACTGAGGGTTTTTTACTGAGTTTTTACTTTTATTCCTAAAAACATATTCATTTTTTTTCTTTCTATTGACATCTTACTGATTTATAGAGCAATATGGGAGAAATCCAACTCCCCTCTGTACAAAAAAAAAAACAAATTTAATATATCAACTAAATTAAACAAGAATTTTGAACCTGGCTTTATCCAATGTTCAGATTTATCTTCTGTAATGTATGCAAATAAATGCATATTTGATTAAGTAATGCATCATTTGCATATTTAACATCACATTCAAAACAATTGTAATACAAAACTGTTGTCTTAATTTGCTGTGATTAATCAAGGTGTAGTACTGTTTTGACAAATGAAGTGTTGTGCCTTAAGCAGGTAGTTCATTAATCATTTTCGGTGAAATGTTCCTTTAAACTGGATTATGGAGGAAGAGTTGTTGTTGAAGATATTTCTGTCATGTCTATCTCTCCGTCCCTCTTTTTTCTGATTTTTCTATTGCTGGCATTTAGTGATATATTTGTTCTAATGAGCTAGTAAAGTTAGTACTGTTAGTAGTCATGTTTAATGATGTAATATCAGGTAAAATTATTTTCAAAGCAACTGGACGAATCTTAAATTTAGTTCATTTTTGCAATATTTTTCTTTTTTTTTTTCTTACGTCTGGCAGGATCAGAAGCCTTAGTCCATGGTATGTTTCTTTAATGTAGGTCACATTAGTCAATACTTGTTAAATATTAAAGAACTGGTTTAGCCAAAAATAAAAACATATTTACCTTATCCAGGCACTATATCATTATTAATATGACATAAATCCGTGGAAATCCAGACCTTAGCAGTTCTGACATGTGTAATAGCATCATTACCTGACTGATTTACTAAAGGAAGGGAAACGCAGCTGAGTTCAGACTGAAACACCTGCGTCCTCTAGTGCTGAAGCATGAGATCTGCATGCATGCAATTCAGATCACTTCTTTAATGAAAATCAATCCTGAATAATGAGTGACATTTTCATTTACTATGGACAGGATCAGTCAAAACTTGGATATATGAGGGGAATTTTTTTAAAAAAAAAGTGTGATTTTATAGACCTGGAATAGTCATGCAAATTAATCAAATCTTTTGGAATTTCATAGAAATTTTTATTTCATAATGATTTTTTTTTTTTTTTTTTTTAATGAATGAAAACAGTTCATAACATATCAGGTACTTTAAATCAAACAAACATTAACTGACATATGTATAAAAAATACTTGTTTAAAATAATAGCAAAATACTTATTTTATTTAATCTATAGTTGAAAACGCAATATTTCTCATTTTCATGTAATTTAACTTGATTACTAACAAAAGAATAAAAAATAAATTAAAACTAAAAAAATTAAATAATAAAATTAATAAAAACTATACAGACACTAAATATGAGAAAAACACAACAAAATTAACTAAAATGGAAATGGGAAACTAATTTAAACTATTAATAAAAAAGTACAGTTTTTTCGATTGTACTAAAATAATACTAATTGAAACTTCTGGAATTTAATTATTTTAATTATTAATTTTTTTGTAAAATATTGGCATTCCTAGTTTCTGTAAATAAAAATGAGAACAGAAGTAGCAGAAATATATTCATGGGCCTTGAAATATCGTCTTTGACCACTGATCTAAAGGCTTCTGCGTAAATGCTTGAAACTGGTTTTGTAAACTAATAAATCTTAGTTATAAAATATGAAGTTTTCATTTAAGGTTTTTGAGTCAAATAAATAATGATATTCCATTTGTGTTAATTCATAGTTTTCATGGTGCTGTTATTCTAAAATCTTATAGTCATAACAAAGTAGTAGAGTAGACGTGTCCAAACTAATATACATCTATACATTTGCTTTGTGTTCAGCGTTCAGTGGCTTACAGTTGTTTCAGCGGCCGTCTTTATGCTGTCCTCCAGGTGACTGATGTCAAGGAGAAGCTGAAGAAGTTCAGGAAGTTCTGGTCTTCACTTCCTGAGGCCTTCTGTCAGGAGGAGCATGTGGCGGCAGCAGAAAGCGCTGAGGACGACTGCTGGAACGGACGCGACAAGGGCAGGTAACACATCTGGAATCAAGCATCTGCACAGCTGTGGATGTGTGGATTCGTTGCACAATAGGTCAAGACAGTTTACATATCTACTTTGTAATATGGCAGACAGAGTACAGCTCTGATTGAGAAGATCTGGAGATGCTCTTCTCAATGATCCCCTTATTTGTTTGTTTTCAAAAGAGTTTATTGTACTCTGAAACATACTGTAACTTTCTGAACCCAAAACTGAACCCATACTGAACCCAAAGCCTCCTCTCTAGTGAAAAAAGACTATTTAAAAATATATATTATTAAAAATTATTATTTTTGAAAATTATTATATGACTCCTTTAACAAGTTGGAGTGCTGAAATTTATTTTCCATTATTGGATACCATTCTCATGGGGAGACACTTGTGAGGTCAAAATTGTGAATATTAATTAAATATAATTATTATACAGTTTAATAAATACTGAATTATATTATATTATATTATATTATATTATATTATATTATATTATATTATATTATATTATATTATATTATATTATATTATATTATATTATATTATATTATATTATATTATATTATATTATATTATATTATGATGAAAAAGTTGCCTTTGCAACTAGCTGAAATAAGTTCAAATGCTAAAATTACTAGTGGAAATTAAGCTAAAACTGAAATAAAAATAAACCTAAAAAACAAACAAGTAAATAAGAAACTACAATAATAAAATGACAAAAACACTTAATAAATAAAACTTGTAAAAAATACTGAAAATGTAAAAAATAAAAGCTAATTTAATATATATATATATATATATATATATATATATATATATAAAAACTATAATATTATACACACAATATTGAAATAACACATTATATAATGTAATATGTATGCACTGGCCAGAGTCAGTCTGACATGTTTATATGATTATTTATGCTGCATTATATATGGATTATCAATAGTCAAAAAAAAAAAAAATTTTTTTCTTTTTTTTTCAGATACGTCCCTGAGGTTCTGAAAGACGGATTGACCAATCAAGCGAATAACCCAGAGGTCAGCGTGGACATTTCCAGACCGGACACTCTGATTCGACAGCAGATTATGGCTCTCAAGGTGATGACCAACAAACTCAAGAATGCTTATGATGGCAATGACATCTACTTTCAGGACTCAAGTAAGTCACGCTGTGTTTTAATAATAATTGAATAATGGCACGCTCAGATTTATTGTATTTTAGTCTTTTGGTGTCTGCACTGCTAAAGCAGTTACTTCTTTACTGAAAATAACTACGAGCCCAGAACTGTAGTTTTCCAGAATTTACAGACAAAAGCTAAATGTTAAAAGAAAGTTCAGTGCAGTCTTAAATTCAGTTTGATCAACTTTAAGGCGATAACAAGTCTTAAATATTTTAAATGTTACTGTATAACAAAAGTCATAATTATCATTTAATGAGGTCTTAAAGTTGGGGACAGAAAAACTGGAATATGATGCCTAATGTGATTATAAAGCTTCACAAGGCGATGATTTAATTAAATTATAAATATGCATGTTCAAAATCAAAATGTGGCACATTCTACTGACTTTCAGAGTAGTTCGCAATCAATGAATACTGCACATTTATAACAAACGTGTACTGTTGATGAATTATGATAATATTTACTTTGTTTTTATTTTCTAATATGTTGTAGATGATTGTAAAGTGCATATTTTATCTTCCTCAACTTTTTGAATGAGCCGGGAGTAGTAATGCACAGACATTTCAAAATAAGAGTCCTGGTATATTTGCATAAAAGCTCTTTTTTTCTGGTTTTTATTGGTATTTTGGTTGCATAATAAACTGTATCTGGTATTTAATTAAACATAAACTCTTGTGTCTTCTCTCCAAGTCGCCCTGTCATTGGAAGGAAACTAAAAATATTATTTAACACATAAAATAGATTTCACACAATATCAGCACAATTATCTGTTTATTACCTTTCCGTAAACACGTCATTATTTCATCAGCAAATCAAATATCAATAAACCTCTAATTCATATGTATTGATATATTAAACATATGCATTTATCAACCAATTTTAATTCATAAGATGTTTTATTTAATATATACATAGTATAAGTATTTTAAACTTGATGATTAATGAACTGATTAGCAGTATTAAACCTGTTTAATTATAGAATATCAGATATATGATTTATTTTGAAATTGCATGGGTTTGTTCTGAATGGTCAGATATATATTTGACACCTTTATTGATTAAAATAATGAACTTAAACCAAGAGTGGAATGCAGTTAATTATCTGTGCTTAGATAAACTTTGATGAGATTTTATGCATACATCGTCTTAATGCAATTGTAACTGCTTTCATTGTAGTTTCCAAAGGACATTAATAGTCTTGCATTGCCAAAACTTTGACTTTTGGCATAAAGTTGCATGAAGTCAGATATTCAGTTTGGATCTAGGATGCATAACTCATCATGTTTTGCCCCTCAGATGACGAGAGCAGCGGTTCTGGCAGCGGCAGCGGCTGCACTGAGATGTGCGTCACTGAATCAGACCCCTTCATCACTGACGCTCCCGTTCAGGAAGCAGAGAAAACAGATGAAACCTCTTCTGCTTCCATCATCCAGCCCAAGCTACTGTTGCTGCTGGTCTTCGCCGCGCTGGCCTTGAAAGAGCACTGGAGATAGTGAGCGCTGAGCTCCACACAGACTGCTTGTGTTTTATATCAGACTGGACCACTGATCTCAGCCGTCCGAAGACTTAGAGGCCGTTCTTCCTGATTCAAACATCACCGAGCGGCAGGTTTTGCATGATGGAAGTTCTTCAAAAGGGTCGTAAGCATTACACATCTGATATATGAAAGATGTCAAGTTTTGTTTTGTTTTTTTTACATTTCCAGTATAGTAGATTAAAGGAACAGTTCACCTGAAAAATTTAAATTTGCTGAAAATCTGCTCAGGCCAACCTCGGGCCATCCAAGATGTGAGTTTGTTTCTTCATCAGGTTTGGAGAAATGTAGCATTACATCACTTGCTCAGCAATGGATGCTCTGCAGTGAATGGGTGCCGTCAGAATGAGAGTCCAAACAGCTGTTAAACATCACAATAATCCACACCACTCCAGTCCATCAGTTAACATCTGGAGAAGACAAAAGCTCAAACAAATCCATCATTAAGATGTTTTTAACTTTAAACTGTTGCTTTTGGCTAAAATGCAAGTCCATAATCCATAATAACGCTTCCTTTGGTGAAAAAAAAAACACATATTTGTTTAGAGCTGTTTTGGCTTGTAAACGGTGCTTGGTCTGTGCAGATTTCTCTCCTGATTCAGACCAGAATCAATGCACTGTAAAAAAAAATTTGAGCCAACTTAAAATTTTAAGGCAACCAGCTTCAGTAGATTTTTGAGTTTTCTCAACTTGTCATTTTAAGTTTATACAACTAAAATTTGAGAATCTCCCACAAAAATAATTTGAGAAAACTCAAAAATCTGCTGAAGCTGGTTGCCTTAAAATTTTAAGTTGGCTCAACTTTTTTTTTTTTTTTTACAGTGTGATTTGAAGTTTCTTTTGTCTTCTCCAGATGTTAACTGATGGACTGGAGTGGTGTGGATTATTGTGATGTTTTTATCAGCTGTTTGGACTCTCATTCTGACGGCACCCATTCACTGCAGAGCATCCATTGCATTTCTCCAAATCTGATGAATAAACAAACTCATCTACATACAGTAGTCAACATATGAAGTGGATGAAAAAAGTTCATTAAAGTTGTCCTAAGACAAGAACGCATTTTGGTTTTAGGACAACGTTGATAAAAGGTTTTGATCCACTTCAAATGTTGACTACTGTATATTGGATTGCCTGAGGTTGAGTACATTTTCAGCAAATTTTCATTTTTTACGTGAACTATTCCTTTAATGTGATTGTTCACCCAAAATTATTTACTCACCCTCGCGCAAACCTGTATGCTTTTATTTGGAGATTGACAGTTTGTGTAAAAAAAAATGCATACAGTTTATTAAAATGTCATATTTTGTGTGTCCACTGAGACCAATAACATCATACAGAGTGAGTAAATAATGGCAGGACTGTGTGAACTATCCCTTTAACTGCAACACATTTATCTTTTATATTTTGAAGATTATTAAGGTCGTCTTATGTATTCTTCTCACACACAGGTTTAGCTTTCGTGAACGTGGATGAGAATATCTAGATTAATTTTAAAAGATTATCTGAATAGGATCTGAGAAATTAGGGAAAATAAATCAATCTACATTACAGCATTTTAGTTCTCATGCACATAATGTCATTTTTGCATATAATATTAAAGGGCACCTATTATGCAAAATCAACTTTTACATGGTGTTTGGACATAAATGTGTGTTGGCAGTGTGTGAACACAACCACCCTACAATAATAGAAATCCACCCGCTCCTCATTTCTTGAATCCCCTTTAAACCAAGTCAGTCTCACTACACTCTAAAAAAAAAAAAAATGATGCTATATAGCACTAAAAGTGGTTCTTTGGCTCGTAGTCATAGGGGAACCACTTTTGGCAGGTTCTTTGGCATGACTGAGGGGCTATATAGCACCGCTACCATATACAGAACCTGTTAAGCTCCTGTATGGTTCTTCAGCAGTTATTTGGGGTGATTAAGGTGCTATATAGCACCACTGCCGTACAAAGAACCTGTAACCAAGACCAATATTACATCTTGTAAAAAGGGGCATAATAGGTGCCCTATAACACATTTATGCAACACTAACAGTCTTCGTATAATTGAGCAAATCTGATTGAACACACTACCATTTAAATGTTTGGGGTCAGTATATTTTTTTAAAAGCAATTAATACTTTTATTCAGCAAGGTGGCATTAAATTGATCAAAAGTTACAGTAAAGACATTTTTAATGTTACAACAAATTTCTATGTCAAATAAATGCTGTTCTTTTAAACTTTCTATTCACCTGCGAAACCTGAAAAATAAAATGTATCATGGTTTCCACAAAAAATATTGTGCAGCACAACTGTTTTCAACACTGATAATAATCAGAAATGTTTGTTGAGCAGCAAATCAGTATATCAGAATGATTTCTGAAGGATCATGTGACACTGACGACTGGAGTAATGATGCTGAAAATTCAGCTGCGCATCACAGGAATAAATGACATTTTAACATATATTCACATAGAAAACAACTGTTTTCGTTTGCAATAATATTTCAAATTTTTACAGTATTTTTGATCAAATAAATGCAGCCTTGGTGAAGCTGAAGAGACATCTTTCAAAAGCATATTACCGACTCCAAACTATTGAATGGCAGTGAATGCTATTGAAGTGTGATTCACAGTATTCTGTTGTTTCAGATGTTTTTTTTTGTTGTTGTTTTTTGGTGAAATCTTATGCCAGTTTTC